>NC_050579.1:219133213-219433213 GCF_011100635.1 Trichosurus vulpecula | reverse complement strand
TTAGGACATTCAAACAGAAGATGGCACTTAAGCTATGTCTTGAAGGAAAGAAGACAGAGATAAAGAGGGAGTATATTACAGGCATGAGGAATAGCAAGAGTGAAATCATGGATGAGGATGAGAGGTGGAATGTTGTATGTAAGAAATGGAGAGAAAAAGACAGTTTGGTTGAATCACAGCACGTGGGATGTGGAATAAAGTCCAATGAGGCTAGAATTCCAAATTTGGGCCAGGTTATGCATGACTTTAAAAGCTGAAGAAAGGTTTTTTTTTCTCCTAAAAGCAATAGGAAGTGACTGTAATAGGTTGAGGAGAGATGTTACACGGTTAGATGTCTGCTTAAGAAAAATTACATTGGTAGCACAATGTACGATGGGGCAAAGTATGGAAAAACTTGAGGCAGGATGAACAATTGGGAGACTTGTAATAATCAATATGAGAGGTGATGAAGTTCAGAACTAAGGTGGTTGATACAAGCAGAGAGAAGAGGTCTGATGCCAGATAAGAAAGATATTGTCAAGGTAGAAAAAGCATGATCTGGCAACTGATTAGGTGTGTAGGATGAGGAAGAATGAGAATTTCAGGATAATCCTAATGATATAAGTTTGGGTGACAAGAAGGATAGTAGTTCCTTTGGTATAGATAGTGTATTTTGGAAGAAGGGAGGGTTTATAGGGATAGATTTGTGAGTTCAGTTTTGGACATGTTGCGTTTAAGCTATATGTAAGACATCCACCTTGACATGGCCAATAGGCAATTGGTGGACTCAAAATCAAAAAAGAGAAAAGGGTTAATTCATCAATTTGGGAGTTATATGCATAGAAATGATAATTCAATTGATAATATATGATGAGTTTATGGAGAGAGAGACAGAGAATGGCAAAGAGCCAGAGAGACACTGACAGAGACAGAAAGAGGAGAGAAAGAGACAGAGAGTAAGAGAAGAGAATCTAGTATGGAATCTTGGACAATATCCAGTTATTAAGTGTGATGATAGTGATGAATCAGGGAAAAAAGATTGAGAAAGAGCTGTCAAACACATAGGAAATGAAGTGGATAAAAGAAGTGGACAGGAGTGTTTAATTCAGCTGATGGGTTAAGAAAGATTAGGACTGAGAACAGACAATCAGATTTCACAATTAAGAGATCATTGGCGGCTTTGGAGAGAGTAGTTTCAATTGTGTGGTGATTATTTTGGAAGACAGATTACTACCTGAGGACAAATCAAGAGGAAAGGAAAGGAGGAAGTGGAGGCAGTGACTGAAGAAAACTTCTGAAAAGTCTGGCTGAGAAAGAGTATAGGAATATGAGATCAGAGCTGGAGAGGATAGTAGGGTACAATGCAAGTGTTTATTTCTATTTTTTATGAATAGAAAACTCAAGCATTTATGAAGGCAGTAGGGAATGAATCACTTAATAGAAAAAGGTTAAATATTTAAGAAAAGAGGTTGCTTGAAGATCTGGAGAAGATAGGAGGGCATGTACACATGTAGAAAGGTTTGCCTTGGCAAGGAGAAGGTCCACCTCATTGTCATGAGAGTGGACCAAAGGAGGAGAAAATAGAAAATAATGTCAAGATTTGTTTTTAGTCAACAAAATTGGAAAAAATGGAAATGTTGCAGTTTCATTTTTTTCTCAATAAAGAGGCAAGGTCTTCAGCTAAAAAGATATATAGAAGAGGTACAAGAAGCTGGGAGAAGAAGAAGAAATTTTGAAATAGCTTCTGAGGGAGTAAGCTATGGAATCAATCAGGGTGGAATAAAAGGATCACCTTACTGAACTGAGAGACCAGCTAAGGTTGGAGAATGAGAATTTGATATAAAATCAGTCAGAGTGTTTTGTTTTGTTTTGTTTTAAGACTTTCTTTAGCTTGACTGAGCCGCTTCTGAGCAGCAATCTGGGAAATGAATGGTAGTAATAACCCAGTGCTCTGATTTGGCTAGATCATGAGTGATTATAGGTCAAGGGGACAAGTCTGTGACTATACCTAAAAAGGGATAATAGCTTTTTTACCCATCAGTTACTTGGCCTTCCAATTTTAATTTAATATTTTAATGTAATAGTATGAAGGTAAAGCTGTGTGTTACATTGGAAAGAGTCCTGGATTTGGAGTTAGGAGACTTGGCCTCAAATCCAGGCTTATCTACTCCCTTTTCTGTGTGTCCTTATGTAAATAACTTGAACTTTCTAAACCTCTAAAGATCTTTCTAGCTCTAAATCTAATGAACCTCTAATTCTAAGATTTAGAGCTAGATGTTACCTTCTGGCCAAATCGCTCATTTTGATTCTACTCAAATCATTTCCTGAATCAATGAATTTGTTGAGCGACTCTATTCTCCCTGTAATTTTAGGTAATCTTGTGGAGCACTAGGGTCTGGGATCCTACTTTTCTCTTCCAGTGACAAAAGTAAATGCAGCCCCACTGGTAGATGTTATGGGACCAATGAAATAGCTCCCTAGAAGCTTGTGGGAGGAACACCATACACATTATTTTCTTATTTATTTAGTAAACATTTATTAACATCTAGTATGTGCCAGAGGAAGCTAAATGTATAGTAGATAGAGTGCTGGGCCTGGAGTCAGAAGAACCTGAGTTAAAATCTGAACTCAGACCAATTGTATGACCGTGGGCAAGTCACTTCACCCTATGTGCCTCAATCTCCTCATCTATAAAATGAACTGGAGAAATAAATGGCAAACTACTTCAGTAGCTTTGCCAAGAGAACCCCAAATATGATAATGAAGAGTTAGACATGACCAACATGTCTGAACAATAACACTATATGCTAGGCACTATAATAAATGCTAGACATACAAAAAGAGTCAAAGACCATCCCTAACCTCAATGAGCTTACAGTCTAATAGGGGAGACAATTTGCAAAAAAAATTAAATAAAAAGACAGTTATATACAAGTTAAATAGGAAATAATTAAAAGAGGGAAAGCACCAAAATTAAGAGGGGCTAGAAAAGGTTTCCTGTAGAAGGTGAGATTTTAATGGAGACTTAAAGGAAGCCAGGAAGGTCAGCAGTAAAACTGGTGGAGGGAGCACATTCCAGGCATGGGGGATAGCCATAGAAAATGTCTGAAGTGGAGAGGAGTTTCATGTTCATGGAAAAGCTAGGTCAGTGTCACTGTATCAAAGAGTACGTATCTGGGAGTAAGGCATAAGAAGACTGTAAAAGAAGGGGGTTGGCTTCTGAAGGACTTTGAATACCAAACAGAGAGAGCATTTTGTATTTACTTCGGGAGGTAATAGAAGCCACTGGAATTAATTCAGTGGGAGTAGGGAGATGTGAACTTTAAAGTGGAATGTTGAGAGGTAGTATGTTGTAGTAGATAGAGAAGTGGTCTCAGAATCCAGAACACCTGTGTTTACAATCTACTCTTTACTCAGACAATGCGCCCCTGTGCAAAGTTCCTGTGCCTCAGGCAATAAACTGCAAAATAGTTGCAGATCTTCTTTTGTATATGGAATTTTCTCATCAAGAATTGCTTACACTAAAAAAAAAAATCACAAGTAAAAATGAAATAAAACGAAAAGGCAAATAATGCTGTAATGATTGTACTATCTACTTCACAGAGTGGACATCAAATGAGAAAAGCTACGTAAAGTGCTTTACACACATTAAATACTACATAATTATCTCCTGACTTTGGAAAAATTGAAGGTAAAAGAAAAACGTGATGGCAAAGGATGAGATGGATAGATAGTATAATGGAAACAAGAAATATGAACTTGGACAGATTTTGAGAGATATCGGAGGGTCTGGTGTGCTGTAGTCCATGGGATCACAAAGCAAACATGACTGAAGGATTGAACAACAAAATAACTATCTCCAGTGGCAAGGATAATAATATGACTTTAACCAAGGTCCCACAGGTAGAAAAGCCAAGTTCTAGGATACACATTAATTCCAGAAAAGTTGTCCTATCAAATAGGGACGTGGCAGACATTAAGGAATTTTTTTTTAACTTGAAAATAAAACAGTGTAGCACAGCTAATTCCTAGTTAACCCATATTAACCTGATGCTATAGAATACATGAACAGTGGAATGGATCCCAGCTTTGGAGTAAGGAAGAAATGTATTACCATTTTACCTCTAGCATACACTAGCTTTGTGAACCTGGACAAATCACTTTACCTCCTGGAAATCTGTCAACTCTTTAAGTCCCTAAGTCATAAAGGAGTGCTGATTGGCATTAGTGGAGGAAGTTTATATATCTGGAGTTTCCTGCATGAATGAAACCACAGTTCTGGGGGTGGTGAGAAGTTACCATCACTGGTGATTTTTTACTCCTCCTCTGTTATTTCATATTGCTTTCCTCTACTGGGGGCCTACTTTGCCGTACTTCAATTTAAAAGAAAGCAAAACAAAGTCCCTCTGAAGTTGAGACGGCATGGCGTTCCTACAGAACCCAGGAACTGCTAAGGTCTTACGCTTCCTTGCATTCACTGAGACTGAAGATGTGCCTAAGTCACTTACTTGGATATTTACATCCTTGGAAGCATTTTCTTACTTGTGGAAGAGATTGTGATATGGAAGGGTCAGAAAAGTCTAGATCTGCTGTATACATTGTTTCTTCCTTGTCACTCTGTCACATAAGGGAATTGGTAGTAAGAGAATGTGCTCTTCACAATGTTTTCACTTTTGGCATTTTTAGATGTCTGAAATTTGAATGTTTAAAGATGGATTCCAAAGAAAAATTTAAAAAATTAAAAAAGAAGATGGATTCCAGTAACTCTCCAGGCATTTCATTTAAGCTGAGCAAAGTATCCTTTCCAAAGGTTTCTCTTCCTCTTTTATTTCACTTAAAATATGTGGATTATTTTTCTTTTCCCTACCTTCATGGAGCTGTTCAGCCTCCAATAAATTTTACACGTGAGGAATGACTCGGTAACTACATTTGCCAATTGCATAAGCATGCTGGGACAGATGCCAAGAGCTATCTGATTCGAGCATCCGATTTCAAGAAATCCTAGTCAAATTTTTCTTCATGTTCTAATCTAACATTTTCCTTTTCCAAGATTATGAGAATGTGTTCTGTCCTTTTAATCAGGAATAGCCTGGGCAAAAAAGGGGAACATAGACACTCCTTCCTTACTCTTTTGTCTGCTTTTTCTTTTTATCCAGTTATTTAATAAGTCCCCATTAACAGTTTATGGCTATAATAAAGGCTATGGAAGATACAAAGAAATTTTAAAACAAATCCAATGCTAAAAGGAACTTATATTGTACTATCAAATCAACATAGGCCCATAAAGGAATGATTATCTATGCAAAAGAAAGAATCAAGAAGAAGTAGAAATAGTTTTAAAAGTCTAAAAGATTAATACTTTTTTAATCAGCAAAAATCTTCCTTCTCCTAATCTCACTTTAACTCCTGTCCCAATTTGAGGGTTAAAGAAAAACAACCCCTGTTCCAAGCATGGACAACCAATCCAAACAAATTCTCTTATTGGCCATATCACATACACATACATACTATATATATCTGTGTGTGTATATGAATGAATATTAACATTTTACCCTCGTGTAGTCAGGTATCTTTTGTTGTTGCTGTTTTTGTTGATTTAACTTTTTTCTTTCTCTCAATTGCTTTAATTTCAAAGTTTGAGTTTCAAAGTTTCTATGTAGTCACGGACTCAGGAACAGTTGGAAATCTTTTTATTTTTAATTAAAGGTCCACCTATCCTAGGTAGCATTATATTCAGTTTTTCTGGGTAAAGTATTCTTGTTTGTAAGCCCATTTCCTTTGCCTTACAGAATATCATATTCCAAAGTCTCCCTTCTTTTATAGTGGTGGCAACAAAATCATGTGTGGTCTTGATTGTGACTCCTCAGGATCTGAATTCTTTATTTATATGTACTTGGAGTATTTTGTGTGTGTGTGTGTAGAAGCTCTGGATTTTGGCTATTATGTCTCTGGGAATTTTTAATTTGAAGTTTCTTTGATTAGGTGACTGGTGGATACTTATTTCCACTTTTCCTTCTGCTTCCAAGATATCTGGGCAGCTTTCAATTAAGATTTCTTGAAATAAGATGTCAAGACTTGTTTTATGACAATGACATTCAAATGTTCCAATGATTCTTAAATTTCATCTTCTGAACCTATTTTCTAGGACAGTTATTTTTGCTGTGAGATAGCTTACAGTATTTTCTAATTTTTAACCTTTGACTTTATTTTAATATTTTTGTCAGCCTATTAATTTGGCTTCCATTTGATCCATTCTAATTTTCAAAGAGACTGTTGCATAGTCAGTTTTTTTTTTTACTTCTTGTGCCAAGCTTTTAATTGCCTTTACAATTCTCTTCCAAAGTTCTCATTTCTTTTGGGATTATTTTCCTCAAGAAGTCTCGATGCATTTAAAATTTGTTTTAACTCTCTTTCAAACTCTGGCTTCATCTCTTCCATGAATTCTTTTTGAGTTTGTGCCCAAGATGTATTTTTCTCTGAGTCACTGCTTATAGATGTTTTGGATTCATTCTCTTCTATTTTTGTCGTATGTATCTCTGCCATCGCATTAGCTCTTTATGGTGGGACTCTTTCTTGTTTTTTGCCCATTCTCCCAGTTCATGGCCTAGCTTTGCATTTGATATTAGTGATAGGTTCTATGATATTTCTAAAGGAAAGATCTGCTCTAGTTCTGTTGCTGCATTATTAGAGTATTGAGTGTTGTGCAACTCCAGGATCTCATGGACAGGTTGGGGACCTGTAAGTTTTAAGTATTCACAAACACAAAGTGATCTGACTCAGGGCAAAGTCTATTTTCTACCTCCTCTCCCCAATCAGAGTTCTACAACTTCCTGACATGGATTTTTGGTCAGAGTAACAATAGAATGCTAACGGATTCAGTCTCTATCAGTCAGCTAGGAAGCCCTGCTGGTGAAGAACTGTGCTGTTCTCTTCAGTTCAGGGTTTCAGCCCTCATTACTCCTCTACTGGCTGGACAAATACTGGCTGGAGTGTGAGCTATAGTACTGTTGCTGCTACCTTTTCAACATCTCATATTTCTCTATACAACACCCAGGATTACCCTACTCAGAATGTCACCTACATGAACATTACCCCTTCTCAGTCTACTCTGGATCTGTGACCTAGATCTGAATAGTAGGTGATAAAGCTGGCAGTTGGCTCCTAGTTGTATTACCACAGGATGGATCTAGGAGTGCCCTCGTATGGGTCTGAGACCTCTTTTTGCCTTGGTGCACTACATCACGCTGGGTAACAGAGTGCTGCATCTGCCATGGGCTTCTGTCCTGAACCAATCCCCAGCGTGCCACAGATTTCTCTATTTCCTTTTGCAAATATCAGCTAGGTGTTTGGCATTTTCTGCATTTCCTCATCAGGATTTTCATAGTGCATTTTCTAGATATCTGGAGTTTCATAGATGGGAGCTCAGTTTCATTGCTACCTACTATTCAGAATTCTTGGTTCTGCCCTCTCTTTCTAAAAGCTTATAGAAGAAAGAATTTTGATTTGGGTGGATCAAGGCAGAAAAAGGCCTCTGGTTGGGCCTTGATTGGAGGGACTGGAGTAATGGTTAAAAGAAAAATGGGAGATAAAAGTGGACACATATAATGAGGCCAGATTTTTTTGAAAGCTTTAAATGTCAGGTTTTTATGAATTGGGGAAACTTTTAGTGGGTAAAGACATCACTAAAGAGTTTCAAGAAGTCTTGTTAGGGATGAGAAGATGAGGAGAGACTTTGCCATGGTGATAATATATATATATATATATATATATATATATATATATATGTATATATATATGTAGTGTGTGTGTGTGTGTGTGTGTGTGTGTGTGTGTGTGTGCGAGAGAGAGAGAGAGAGAGAGAGAGAGAGAGAGAGAGAGAGAGTGAGAGAGAGAGAGAAAGAGAGAGAAAAAGAGAGAGAGACAGAGAGAGCAACTAGTGCTTTGGTCGCATATTCAAATATTCTCTGTCTGTAAAGGCTGCCTCCATCAGTCACCTAACTATCAGTCATTACAGCAAAACTGTAAAGGGAATCTAATAGATAGAATTTACCTAGATTTCATTGAAACCTTTAACAAAGATTTTCATGCTTTTCTCACGGAAAACATGGAAAGATGTTAGCTAGAACATAATAAAATTAGGTAGTTTGAAACTAGGTAGAATGGCTAGACTTAAGGGGCATTCATTAACGGTCCAATGTCATTTTGCTAGGACCTCCACACTGTAATTTTCATTTGTATTGATTTTCTTTACCTTTACTTTGTAGATATTTGTACATGTTGTTTTCATATAAGATATAACCTTCTTGAGAAAAAAAGATTATTTTTTCTATATATTTGTATGCTCATAACAGTGTCTGGTACATAGTAGGAACTTAATGAATGTTTGCTGATTAAGTGTCCTGAAGATCTAAGCTTAGCCTTGGACCATTTAAAATTTTTATCAATAAAGTGAAAATGACATAGATGATATACCCCTCTATATGAATATTATATAACAACACGAGAGGGTAGTTAATGCAATGAATTACAGCATCAAGATCCAAATTATCTGCGTAAGTTAGAATATTGGGCTAAATATAATAAGAAAAATTCAATAGGAATAAATATAGCACTGTATATTTTAATTTAAAAATGCTTGAAAAATGCAGGATGAAGGAGACACGAGTAGATGACAATTCAGCTAGGAGAAAACATTAGAGAGATTTAGTGGACTGCAAGTAATCATTGTGGAGGGAAAGCTAAGCATTCTCATTCACTTTACATAGATCAGTACCCACTTTAAAGTTGCTGAGGAAGATCAATAAGACAAGTAAGTACAAGCAGATCCTAAACAGAACAACTGACACTCTCAAGGCAGCGCAGTGAGGTGCCGGAAGCTGATGCAGTAAGAAGTGTAACCGTCCATAAGGGCACTAGTAATATAATGCTATTATTTACAAATTGCACCAGGGCCCTTTATTTATTAGCAGGTAATAAATGGCCTGAGGCTCAGCTGAATAGATGGCCCACCTAGCCCCAGATGGCTGTGATTCATACAACGATGATACTACTGGACTTTCCAGCAGTACCCTTGCTGTCAAAGGATCTCATGGGATTGTGTGAGTTTTAGGATCAAGGAGATTTGCATCGAGCTGATTTGGAATGTGTGAGCTTACGCAGACTATCTACACAGCTGATTCTACCTGTTAGATTGTGGTTCCACATCTTGAAAGAAAGCAGTATTTGCTCTTACACACACACAATTTAGTATGGATAAGTCTAAGTAGATCCTGTCATAGCAAACACTCAATATGAGTCAACTGTGGAATATGGCATCCAAAAACATCTAAAGGATATTGGGTTATATTAATAATAGTATTTGTGTAGCACTTTAAGGTTAATGAAGAGTTTATACGTTTTAACTCACTTTATCCTCATAGCAATTCTAGGAGGTCAGTGTAATGCCATCCCCTTTTTACAGATAAGGAAACTGAGTGAGACAGAGGGAAGAGGTTAAGTAACTTCACAGGGTAACACAGGTAATGTCTGAAGTCAGAATTGAATTCGGGCCTTTCTGACTCTATGACCAGTGCTCTGTTCATTGTGCCACCTAGGAGAGAGATGATAGTACAACTACATATAGCCCCATGGTATTGTGTTTATTTTGGGTGTTACAATTTAGGAAGAGCATTCATAAATAGGTGAATATTATAAGCTGTTAACCAAAACTATTAAAAAGCCCAAGAACATACAACATAAGAATGGTTAAAGTGGAGTGAGAACATTTAGTGTGAACAAGAGAAGACTTTGAGAGAAAATGATAGCTCTCTTTCAATATCTGAAGAGCTATCAAAAGGAACAGAGGTGGAAGAAATACTTATTTAGTACTTAATGTGTCAACACTGTGCATCTGGAATACAAAGTAAAGGAAAGTCATATATGGTAAAAATGACTGAATAACAAAGAAAGTGGAAATGAAAAAGGCAGAGCATTCCAGGCATGGGAGACAATCAGGCAGCATGGTTTTCTTCTTTAAATGATTTCAAGTAAAGATCATTTGGCTGATTATTTGATAAGAATATGGTAGAATTGGTTCTTATTCAGGTATGACTTAGACTACATGGACACACATCTTTCCAACACTGAGGTTCCGTCATCCTATTTATAGAGGATGATATTTTCTTAAGTATTCTACATTTGTAAAATATAATTAAAGGACATATCTTTACATGTTTTTTCCAAATTTCATTTCAAGTTTCAACATTAATATTTTTTTGTTTCTTCTTAGTAGGATACTCAAAAAAGGAACAGAAAAAGCTTCCAAATCCTTAGAGTATCCATTAGTTTTTAAATATCGAAAGTCATAAACCTTAGTACAGTTACTTGTTCAATCACTTGCTTAGTTCACTAAGTATGCTCTTTAAATTTAACTTACTTGATGCTAGAAGGAAGCTTTTGTATCCTAGATAAATGGAATGGAAACTGTGGTCACTCACATACTTCCATTCAGCTCTTTTCCTCTCTACAGAATCCATTCAGTCTAGCAATTTTTAAACAAGTGACTAAAAAAACCCCAACACATTAAAATCAACAATAAAACAAGCCAAAAGTGATAAGAAAGAGTGATGAATAATGTTTATATGTCAGTCTGCCAAAGAATTCAAACAGTATATTGTAGGCTTGCTCACTTCAACACCTAGGAAAATATTTGAACAAATATTTGGATTTGGAGTTATATATAGACAACTCACACACATTTTTTATAAACACACACACAAAGAGCTTCATTGAGAAGAGATATATTTCTTCTCCAAATAAATTTTCCTTCCCTTTCAGATCAGTTTTAAAAGTTCTTGTTGGAATTATTTCTAAAGTGTAATAGGCGCTTGTTTCATTCTTCAACAGAGTATATTGGCTACAACACCTTTTCTTAAAGTATATTAACTAAAGCAAATTTTCTTCATGGTTCAAAGCTATGTATATACACTATATACACATATCTGTGTACATATACATATACATATATGTGTGAATACACATGTATCCATATACATGCATCTAGATGTATAGGTGTATACATATGTATGTGTATATGTCTGGGGATATACATGCGATCTAGATGAATACCTATGCATATGTGTATATACATACATACATACATATATATATATATATACACACACACATACACACACATACACACGTGTATGTATGAATGTATATGGCTAGATGTATACAGGCCCAGAGAGGGAAGATGGTCACACAAATAATTAATGACAAATTCAATACTAGGCCTTAAGTCATCTGAATCTTAATCCATTGGTCTTTTTTCTTATTTTCAGTGTCCTTGCTTCCCATAGCAATTTTCCTTTTTAACACATGTCTAATCTGATGTAGACTTGGAAATCAACAAAGGAGTGAGGTATGCTTTAAGAACACTAATCTTAGGCAGAGTCTTTGGTTTGATTCACAACTTAGACACTTTCTAGTTGAGAGATCTTTGGCAAGTTGCTTCATCAGTGTGAATACCAGTTTCCTTAACTGCCAAGTGAAAATAATAACATGTGGATGACCTACTATACAAGGTTATTGTGAAAAGGACACTTTGTAAATACATGAAAATATGAATTGTTATCATCTTAACTAACCTTGTTGGAAGCATAATAAAATAAGTGTAAAACAAAGGTCCTGAATGAAGTGCTTAGATGCTTAACTATGTTTAAAGTCTATTTATTTTTGGACAGATCTCCAATTTATTCTGGAGAGAGATCTCCCTGATGTGGAATTTTCCACCCACAAAGTAGAATGATAACTTGTCTGCAACCTAAATTCACGGAGAATTGCCTGAGATATTGTCAGTTGATCTGATATACCCAGGGACATAGTTAGTATTTGTCGGAAGCAGTACTTCAGTTCAGCTTCTCCTGATTCCATGGTTATCACTTTGCTACTACTTGCTTAATAAATGCTTATTTGGTTGTTTTGTTGGTTGAGTCAGTTCAGAAAATAAATTTTAGCATCAATTTTGGTTGCTTCGAGGCCTACTTTGATAATTCCTTAGTTCTTAACTGTCTAATATAGATAGTAAAATTTTCTCCTCATATACACAGCTTGGCTACCACCTCCACATTCATGCACCACCACTGAGGGAATCTTATCTGAGGCAGGATTATAAGAGCTGAGCCTATGCAGGTTTATGGTAGAAGTTGTTCATGGGTGGATGTTGCTATTTTCAATGAATGCCACTGTTATCTCTGTCAGCTTTCTGTAACGTATAAATATGTTTTTCTTCCTTTAAGTTTGGGGAATTGTGCACCTACCTACTGAGTGGCTGATACATACTATTGAGCTGGTGACCTTCAGCAAGTCATATGACATCTCTGAATCTCACAATCTGTAAAATGAGAATGTCGGACTAGATCTTGAAAGCTCCCTCCAAGTAAGAAAAATCTATAAAACCTTTATAAAGTATGCAAGGACAAACTTTAAAAATATATACATGCTTAATTTCCAGTTCTAGAAGGAACTCCAAATAGTCAAAATGATTCATTTAATTACCATGCAGCCTTTGAAAATAAATTTCCTAAAATGCTATATGAGAAAAATGAATGTTTGTGTATAAGCTATAATTTCAGAGCACATTAAAAGGAGGAACACTTGGCATTAGTCTTGGAAGGGAAAGACTTATTTGTCAATAAAATGTAAATGACCTTTAAAGTTTACAACACGGAAGGATGCCCACTATTCAGCTCTTTGCAGACTTGTCCTCATTGAAAATGAAAAGCCAATAAAAATTTGTAGAAAGCCCTAAATTTTAGTTAGCAAACTTCATAAAAGGCCATCTTTAGCTAAACACATGATGCTTAATTGTTTTCTACTAGAAATCCTTATTATAGATGGTGTAAAACTAGCTAATATAGAGACAATATATACCAGAGTAAAGGTTATCCTCTAAGAAGAGAGAATTCCACTCTCAAATTAAACCCTATTAGCTTTACAGCTACTAGAATAATAAAAAATACTCTATGCTGCAATTCATAAGAAAACACTGAATTCTAAGAATTAAATTCCAGGATCACCCAAAATGAGATGCAGAGATGTGGGCTTATGTGAATATACTGCCATATATTTGGCTCAAGGCCACACAATTAGTAAGTGCAGTAGTGAAATTTGAATTTGGGTCCATGAATTCCAAGTCAAGTGCTCTTTCCACAAATTTTCTCATATGACAATTCATAGATTACAACAGAGTTTCAATCATCCTTAAAGAAGTTCAGACTATAGAGATGAATGAATCTTACATCTCAAGTGCACTTTTAAAAATTTTCAAAGTGAATAAAAATATTTGAAAGGTAATGCTAACAAATATATAATATCTAAAAGTTATTTGGGAGAATGATGATTTTAATATCTTCGAAGAAGGGACAACCTTTTTGTTTTGAAAAGTTAAGCATGACATTAAATTCTTCTTATGTAATAATATCTGTTCTTTAAAAAGTATTTCTATCTGACATACTTTTGTTTCAAGAAATATGACTGAACAACTGAAGGCATTCACATTAATTACTGATTTTTGACCTGCCAACCTGTACAAAACTTGAATTTCATTAAAATTATAATTCCTGAAAAGGAAATCATGCTCCAAACATAATCATCATATGGACACTTTTTTGATATAAGTAACTGAGGGATACAGTAATAACTTCTTCACTAACTGATGACTATGAAAATACTGCTAATAATTACCAATGTTGAGTAATAAAAAGAGCTCATGATTTGAAGTATAAATTAAGGGTTCAAAACTTACATCTGATCCTTATCACTTGTTGTGACCTTGTTCAAATTATTATATCTTTTTGAGCCTTAGATTCTTCATCTGCAAAATGAAAGCAGGTTAATATAAGATCTGTAATAGCCTATGAACCTCTATATTTGATGAAAATCCTTTTTCTTCCCATATTTAAAATTTTGTTAATAGTTCACCACTGCATTTTTTAAACATCTAAATTCCATCAAGGGCTGTAGCTGATGAATTCTACAATCCATTCCAAGTAAAAAAATTATGATCAAGAAATAAGGTAAAAAGTACTTGTTAAGTGCCTACAATGTATAAAACATAGTGATACAAGGAAAAAAAAAGAAGTTCCTTACCATACAGAAACTTACATTCTATATGAAGTAGAAATAGGCATAAGCATAAGAGAAAGTATGTGTATACATACAAACTTTACATATATGTACTATTGTGTGTATCTATCTATCTATCTATCGTATTTAGTATATGTGTTCAATTATTTATCGGTTGTTTCTGACTCTTAGTGACCCCATTTGGGGTTTTCTTGGCAAGGACACTGGAGTGCTTTATCCTTTCCTTCTCTAGTTCATTTCACAAATGAAGAAACAGAGGTTAAAAGAGTTAAGTGACTTGCTCAAGATCACACAACTAATAAGTGTCTGAAGTCAGATTTGAACTTAGGAAAATGAGTCTTTCTGACTCCAGGCCTGGAAATCTATCCTCTGCTCCACCTAATTGTCTATAGTGTATATGTATACTATTGTATATTGTGTGTGTTTGTGTGTGTGTGTGTGTGTGTGTGCAACACACACATAATAAATACAAGATAATTTTTTGTGTCATATAGGGAGACTAGCAGCTCTAACCTAGGAACGTCTCATGTGGAGATACTACTTAAATTTAGCTTCACAGACCTATGAAGGATAGTTTAGCAGCAGAATTCCAAGCATTAGAGATAGCTTGTGCAGAAGCACAATGAGAGATTTGAAATGTTATATATGAGGAAAAGCAAATAGTTCAGTTTGGAGAGAACATAGATTGTATGAACAGGAGTTATGTGCAATAAATCTGAAAAACTAAGGTTGGACTGGATTATGAAGTCAAATGCCAAACAGAGGAATCTGTACTTTGACCATAAGGCAAAAGTAAGACACACTCTAGTTTCTTGAACATGGTCACACCTGAATTTTACAGGGGAAAAATCACTTTGGTAGGTGTGTGGGGATGTTGATGGGATAAAGTAGAAACTGGAAGGTGGGAAACCAGTTAAGAAGTTTTTATGACAATCTGGGGGAGAATTTATAATGTAACATCACAGAATTATAAATGAAAGGAATCATAGAGGCTATTGAGTCTAGTTCTTTCATTTTTCTAATAGGGAAATTAAGGCATAGAGAGGTTAAGTTAATTGCCCAGGTGATATAGGCCTGATCCTATGATCTTTACCTTAATATATACATGATGAAATGTCCAACCTATAACAAATACTTTATATCCCCTGAGATCCACATCATAGATTGTAAACAATACCTTCAGAAGCTTGGGGATCAATATGTTAATCTTAGTGGATGCAATTATGTTTCTAAAGGTCAGGCCTGTGGAGGGCAGGGGGAACTTCAGCTGAAAATAGTGAATGGTATTTTTTTTTCTTTTAATTTGGACATGGTCTTTACCACTTCATAAATATTTACAGTGAAATATAAAATTAATAAATGATATGTCAGTAGTATTTAGAACCTAAACACATACAATTGAGTGATACTGATTTACTAAACCAAAAGCACATAGAATAATTGAGAATTTTTTTGTATTTTCTTTCTATACATCATATTTCTGTACATCTTTCAAAGTTCAGCCTTTGGCTTCCCAAGATAAATGAGCCTCAATGCCCTCTCAACCAATAGTGATTACATCCTATATTTGGAAATCAATTCCCTATAGCATCTTTGGGTCTCTATTGCATTGTTTATAAAACAGAGCAAATAATACCTACCTCTCTGAAGGCAAAATGCTAGAATAGGTTCTCTCCCTTGAGGGCCATTCTAATGTATCTTTAAGATTTGATTCCATGACTAGGTCATCTCAAGTATATCCTTCTATTGTTTAAATTTTAATAAGATAATAACTTGTCTTCCTAACCAAACTGGCAATTCTGGTGTACAGAAAAATAAGTCAATAATTCTTTTGTATTTCTCATAGACTTGGCACAGTTCTATGCACACAGCAAAACATTAATCTGCAGTTCTTTGGATGGATAAATGGGTGGATGGATAGACAGATAGAATAGTGGGTGGATAGGTAGATGGGTGCACAAATTAATGCATTCACATTGAAGAATGCAGAAGTTGGCTGCTGTGGGGGTAGTATTAGCAAAGCAAGTTGCCAAAGCACCTGATGAATAACTTTTTGATTAAATTGTCAAACAAAGATGCTGAGTAGTGGTAATTCACAAAAGGCAAGGAGCCAAGATAAAGGTCTGCCAGGTGAGAATGTCATGGATACTAAATTAGATGTCAGATACATGAAAAGATTAAAGTCTTTTGGTAAAAGCTCAAAAGAATATTATATCAATGACTCCCTCAATTCACATTCAGTCACTGCCTTTCAGGTATCTTTTTAAATGTTCTCCAACGAAGGATGTTTTCATATTTTAAGAGATCAGAGTTAAAGTATGAATATGCATATGTTACAACCAAAGGTCCATGTAAGTTTTTGTTCATTGGGTTGGCTACTTTTTTGCATGCACAAGGTCAGGATATTAAAAAAAAAGATCCCCTAAAACAAAAAAAAAATTAAAAAACCCTCAAATTCATGCCTTTTTTTTCTGTCAGAGTTATGCCTGAGTCTGGCCCACTGCTTATAATATAGTGTAATTGAACATCTGGGCCACTTTTGGTAATCCATTGCACAAATACTGTCCCCTATCAATTTCCTTAAATATGAGACCTGAAGGGAGGAGAATGAAGAATACTCTAGCTAAAATGTCTATTTCAGCTATTGGAAGGAAGGATTGTTTCCATTAGTTCACTTTATATTCCATCCAAGGGGCCTACTACCTGTTCCCTGTATAAGGCATTCTATCTCCTGCCTCTGTGTCACCTTAGGGTTTGGTGAGTTTTCTCCTAAAAATACATAATAGAGGACCCTGACCTCCACTTTAGAGTATTGTTCTTGAGTTGTTTCAGTTGTGTCTAACTCTTTATGACCCCATTTATTTGCTTGGGTTTTTTTTTGGCAAAAATACTAGAGTGGTTTGCCTTTTCTTCCTCTAGCTCATTTTACAGGTGAGGAATTGAGGCAAATAGGGTTAAGTGACTTTTCCAGGGTCACACCGGTAGTAAGTATCTGAAGTCACATTTGAACTCACATCTTCCTGCATCACCTAACTGCCCTCTTCAGAATGTACACAGGTGCTGTGTGACTTTTTTTTCTGTTTACTTTGTGATTGAATATCAAAATAAGAAATAGCCTTAGTCTCTATCTATTGTATTTCTCCCAACATCACTATTGGTTAATATCTCCTTAAAATTATCTCTCTGTACCTTGAACAAGAATTGTAATTGGCTTGGATAACGGAGGTAATATCTAATGAAACTAGAAAGATGATTTGGGGCCAGATTATTTAGGACTTTAAAGGATAAAAAGAGGAATTTATATCTTATTACTGAAAAATAACATTAATTTTGCTTAATTAAATGTTCTACCATATAAACTTATTTATCATATAGCAACATGATAGAAACTACATGTGTCTATGGCATTAAATAAATTCAAGGCTAAATTTATTATGTTTTATTTGATTATAGTTGTTTTTATTTATCTCTATCATATAAAGCTAACATGCAAAGGCTGTTTATGCTAAACTTAAAAAAAATTAAAATGAATTCTGACAGAATGTCCAGCTACCATGCCATGCATATCTAAGAGGATGTCCAAAGAATTGATAGCTGACCTCAGATATGTTACTGGAAGTAATACTAAAAGAAATGATTTATATTTATTTTTATTGTTTTAGCCTCCTTCCTTCCTTCATTCCTTCCTTCCTTTCTTCCTAACTCTTTTCTTTTATTCCTGTAATGATAATCAGGGCAGGATTTTTTGCTGTTCTCTTTTGGGATGCTAAAGCTATCAAGCGCCTTTAATGAGTCTGGCCTTTGCTTGAATGAGGCATGTAAAGTGGGATGTTTTTATTTTGGAGAGTTTCTCAGCACTAAGGCAGTCAGGAATCATTGATTTGTATATGATGTGGTGTTAGAGATTGAGGAACTTTCCCACACCCTTGAGTCATCAGGCTTCTGAACATCTTATGTGTACTGGAAGGTTAGCATTTGACTTTTGGGAGGTAGAGTCTTTGAAAGAGTGTTGGGGACAAGCTGTTGAAACAGTCCCCCCAGTTTTGATAACTCAGATATTGGTGCTTTTCTGGTAACTATGTATTGCTATAGATACATTGGTTTGTATTGGTTTGTATTTTGTGATTTGTTTATAATTCATGCTTGTAATTTCTGTTTGTATTTGCCCTGAAGTTCAGGGGGCTGATCTTTTCCCCCTGAACTAAGTGAATGATATATGTTTTTTAATTAAAGTGGGGTTGTTAACCCCTTAAAGTTGCTTTCCTTAGAAAAGCAAATCAAAGAACCTGTATTAGCAGCCCTTCTGTGTGCTGGTGTTATAGGTCTTACACAGCTACAGTAGCTGCTGGCAACATTGCTGTTACCCTTCCTTCCTTCCTTCCTTCCTTCCTTCGTTTCTTTCTTTCTTTCCTCCTTCCTCCTACTCCTTTTCTTTCCTTCCTTCATAAGATAATTTCCACAGAGAGGGAAATACATGTCATCTTTACTATGTATGGAATCAATCAATCAATGAATCAGTATTAATTAAGCACCTGCTATGTGCCAGACACTTTGCTTGAAGAGGAAAGGAAGTATTGTCCACCAAAAACTTCTTAGGACATGGGAAGAATCAATAAAAAGTGAAAATACTCTTGAAGGAGTCATGCAATAATAGTATATTTCAAATTCAAACAGATTTACATAAGATCACTTCTATAAAACATTACAAAGCTTAAAGAACTGTTTGAGCTATTATTATTATATTATGCTTGCATTATACTTGTATTTAATCTGAACTGGTATTCATTCTCCCTTTAAAGTCTTTTTAAAAATACTGAATCCAGATATTCTTGAATCTGTATTAATTTATTTACAAGATCTTCAAAAATCTAATTATATTATGTAAACTTTAGCTCAAAAAATCAAATTCTCTGAAGTAAAATAAGGTGAGATATTATTCATTGAAGTTTAAACTTCCTCAGGTGCCAAAAATTTTCACAATATTAAATAAAACTGAATATGTACTGGTTTGTTGAATAAATAATTTCACTTTCTCCAATGTATGACTCTATCTTTTAGTTATTTTAAAGCAGTCTTTATCTTTAATCAGTATTCACTTTGCTCACAGCAGTTACTATATGCCTTGCATTTCTACCAACAAAATTTGATTTACCCATTTTAAGAGGATATAAAAAATACCCCTAATATTTTTGAAACTCATTGATTCAGATCCTGATCTTTGTCTTGGTCTTCCTGCATCTACTTCCAGGCCCCTGCCAATCTAGAGGATTAAACAGATCTTACAAACTATGTAAAATATAAGTGACATTTAAACTTTTTAAGCAAATCTCAACGAAATAATAATAGAAGGGAAAAAAAAGACAATACACTTCTAGAAATGTTGTAAAGGCCACATTTTTTAAAGGACTCCCTCTTTCAGGCAAAGTTAACTTTTGCCAGAAGACCCACTGCCCCACATTCATTTTAGCACCTAAACCTTCATTTATTTAATGACTTTAGCAAAGGGATTCACTCTACGAACCTGGGATTAATGATAGTCCACTCCCCTCTACAAATCAACTTGAACTACTGATGGACATTGTTCTCATATCCCACTGGCAGAAACAATAAGGAACTATTGATTAATCTTTGAAATTTATGGTTTAAAAAGAATTTGGGTTAAAAGAGAAGGTTTAATACAACCAATAAGGAAGCCCTGATCAAACAGTGGTCTTTTAGTGCCTGTCACTGATTTCGGGTTGAGGACACCAATAGCTACTAAGATTGTTCCACAGATGGACTATTCTTTCATTAGAAAATTTGTCCTTTCACTGTGCTAAAAACCGCCCCTGACTATAACCCCTGCCCCTCATTTTTCAGTCTGTATTCCTCAGAGCAAAATTGAACGTCAAGTTCATTTTCTCATACTACTAATTCACATTTATATGCCACTTAAAGAATTTTACATGCATTATCTCATTGATACAGCAATCCTGTGAGATAGGTAGAGTTATTACCATTCCCATTTAAGGGGAATCCTAAGAAATGTAATGGAGGGTCAAAGTCAAGGTGGTAGGAAAAAGAAAGGCAGAGGCTCATCTGAGCTCTCTGCCAAACCCCTCCAAAAACCTTTAAATAACACTTCGCAACAAATTCTGGAGTGTCAGAACCCTCAAAAGGAAAAGTCAATTTCCCAGCCCAATAACTTAGAAGATTAGCAGGAAAGGTCTATTACACTGGGGAAAGAGTGAAGCTCACTCCAGAATAGGCTGAGTCCCAGAAAACCAGGAGCAGATTTTGGGAGAGACTTAATCAGCAGGTGCAGTGACTGCTTCTAGAGCTCTCGGCTCAAAGATGGTAAATGGGTAAGACAACTGGTCAGCTTAAAATTATAGTAGTCCCTTTTCTGGCACTGGGTGCAGTTATCTATTGTATTACTCATATTTGGATCCAGGTAGCAGTCCTGGAAGGTAGTCCCAGAGCAAGGAGACTAGGACACCAGAGTTTGAGACTGTAGGGGAGTGGGGACCTTGGTCACAGTTCCAGGGCAGAAAGGAGTGCTTGTGGTCACTCACAGACCAGAGTATAGGCCAAAAGAGTAGTAAACACCTTGATCACAACACATTGAAACAACTGAAAGCTTACAGACCCTGAGAACTGGCTCTGTTGCACAGAAAACCTGAATCTTGGGAAAGTGTGTCCTCCATGCTGGAAGCAGAGCCCCACTATAGCAGAGAGTTCAAGTCAAGAAACAGGCAGGAAAAATGAACAAACAACAGAAAAAGATCTTGACTGTACAAAGTTATCATGGTGACAAGATAAAAATACACACTCAGAAGGAGACAACAAAGTCAAACTCCTACATCCAAAGCTTCAAAGAAAAAAATATGATTTGGTTTCAGGCCTTGGAAGAGCTCAAAAAAGTATTTTTTTCATCAAGCAAGAAAAGTAAAAAAATTTTGGATAGAGAAATGAGTGACACAAGAAAATAATGAAAAAAGAGTTAATAGCTTGGTAAAGGAGACACAAAAAATGCTGAAGAAAGTAACACCTTAAAAATAGAACAGGCCAAATGGTAAAAGAGGTACAAAAATCCAATGAGGAGAAGCATGCCTTGAAAAGTAGAATTGGCCAAATGGAAAAAGAGACACAACAATTCATGGAAGAAAAAATCTAATTAAAAAACTGAATTAAAAAAAAAAAACCAGATATCCTAGAACCAGAGAGTAAAATAGAAATTGAAAAAATCTATCAACCACTTCCTAAAAGAGATCACAAAATGAAAACTGTCAGAAATATTAAAGTCAAATTCCAGAGCTTCCAGGTCAAGGAGAAAACATTACAAGTAACCAGAAAAAAAAAGCCAATTCAGGAATTATGGAGCCACAGTCAGGATAACTCAAGATTTAGCAGCTCCTACACTAAAGGATGGGAGGGATTGGATTATGACATTCCAGAGGACAAAGGAGATGGGATTCCAACCAAGAACCACTTACCCAGCAAAACTGAGTATAATCCCTGAGGGGGAAAAAACTGATATTCAATGAAGTAGAAGACTTTCAAGCATTATTGAGAGAAAGGAAAGAACTGAACAGAAATTCTGACTTTCAAATACAAACTCAAAAGAAGCCTAAAAAGGTAGACTGGAAAGAAAAATAATAAGGGTTTCAATGAGGTTAAACTGTTTACATTCCTGAATGATAACTGGAACTCCAAAAAAAGGAAAAAAATCCATTACTAGTGTAGTTAGAAGGAAAATATATAGACAGAGGACACAGATATAAGTTGAATATGATGGGATGATTATCTAAAAAAGTAAATTAAATTAAGGGGTCAGAAAGAGGAATGTACTGGGAAAAGCAAAAAAGAGTGGTACAATGAAATAAATTATCTCAAATAAAAGAGGGACAAAAGATCTTTTGCAGTGGAGGAGAAGACGGGGGCAGTTGTGGGGGGGCAGCTCAGGTGAACTTTATTCTCAGAAGAATTAGCTCAAAAAGGGAATAATATACACATTTATTGGGTATAGAAATCTAACTTACCCTACAGGAAATTAGAAGGGGAAAGGGATAAGAGAAGGGGAGTGATAGAAGGGAGGGCAGACTGAGGTAGGTAAAAGAAGCAAAACATTTCAGAGAATGAATAGGGTTAAAGGAGAGAGAGTAGAATAAACAGAGGGGGATATTGAATAGAGAGAAACATACAGTAATCATAACTATGAACAAAAATTTCCAGGAAGTTTCTCTGATAATGACCCCACTTCTCAAATATATAGAGAATGGAGTCGAATTTATAAAAATAAGAGCCATTCCTCAATTGCCAAATGTTCAAAGGATAGGAAGTAATCAAAGCTCTCTAGAATCATATGAAAAATGTTCTAAATTGCTATCGATTAAAGAAATGCAAATTAAAACAACTCTGAGCTACCACCTATTACCTATCAAATTGCCTAACATGACAGAAAAGAAAAATGAAAAATGTTAGTGTAGATGTGGAAAAATTGACACAGTAATGCACTGTTGGTGATGTTATATACTCATTTAACCATTCCGCAGAACCATTTGGAACTATTCCCAAAGGGCAATAAAACTATGGATGTTCTCTAAGCAATGCCACTAACATTCTGTATCCCAAAGAGATAAAAAGGAAAGGAAAAGGATACATACATACACACATATACACATAGACATACATCTATATATCAATCTATCTATCTATCTATCTGAAAATATCCATTAATTGGGAAATGGCTGAACAGGTTGTATATGATTGTGATGGAATACTATTATTCTTTCAGAAAGACTTACATGAAGTGATACAAAGTGAAGTGAGCAGAACCAGGAGAACTTTGTACACAGTAACAGCAATACTCTGCCATGATCAACTGTGAATGACTTAGCTATATTTGTTTTTATCTTTTCTCTTCTCTTACAGGAAGCTTATTTTAACAACTCCACAGCTTCCACTTTGCATATAGTTCTGCCTTACATGACCAAGAAAAACAAATCTCATCTCTATGCCATTTGACAGGTCTTCTGGTCACTGGACCCAGATGGTTCTGGAGGAGAAAGTGAGGCTGGTGGCCTTGAACAGCCCTCCTTCACTCAAATCAAATCAAAATCAACTGCAAATCATGTCATCATCTCCCTGATGTCCTGGTCCTCTTCAAGAAAGAAAGACAAATACAACCTGTGAATGGAGACCCAGCTGGGCAGCTCCACTTGGGCAACCCAGCTTTTCCTCTCCTTTCCCCTCTTCTCTTCTCTCCCATTCCCTAACCTGAGGGTGCTCTGCACAAAGGAAGGTACATTTTGATGGCTGAAAGTTGTTGTTTCTTTTTGGCCAGTAACCTTGAGGATCTTCCCCTCCCAATTGGATTTTTTTTTTTATTAAAGGGGCCATCACTTGACTCACTTAAAGAGGCCTATTCACTGAATGGGCATTATCTCACTCAAAGTGAGAACCCAAAAAGATCTTAGCTTGAAAGAGCCAGGTGTCCTGTTGCATCTTGGGCCATCTCCAGTTGTCCTGATAAATATCTGGCCACTGGACCCAGATGACTCTGGCGGAGAAAGCGAGGCTGCTGACTTTGCACAGTCCTCACTCACTCAAGTCAAAATTAACTGCAAGTCATGTCATCATCTCCCTGATGTCGTGGTCCTCTTCGAGAATGAAGGACAAAAATAACAACTACAGCAAATACTAGAAGGCAACTAGAATGAATCTCTAAGGTTTCATTTTTTCTCAGACTACCTATCTCTATTTCCTTCAGTCGATACCTATATCATCTTATATTGGGCACTTAATCACTGAAGTTTCACTCCTCTAGAGGTTTTTCAGCCTATAAATGCCATTCCGAAAGTGTAGTATCCAGAAGACAAGAGTCTAAATGTGGTCTAACCAAGGCATAAGTTAAAGTCTTTCAATCAGCTTACTTGTCCTGGATGTCAGGCCTTCCTTAATGAAGCTTGAGCATTAGTGTTCATAGCTGGCACATCACACATAATGTTCTTATCCAGTATATCTTCATAACAATTATGATCTCTTGTGAGCTTAAGTATTTTTCTCAGTGCCCTTGAATTTTTTGGAGCTTTGCCTTGTGGAAACCACATTTAAATTGCCTTTTTTCCTGAAATCAGGAGAGGGTTTCAGGACTAACAATCAGAATAGGAGATTCAAAAGAAAGATAAAGATGGAAACACAAGTGATAAAAATAAATACAAATACATAAAAGCAAATAAATAAATAGCTACTACCCACCATTTTGCAATGCATGCTCTATTTGCAGAGCAATGCCAAGGACACTAGATCCGATTATCCACAGGACAAATCCCATGTAGGCCAAGAATAATATTAGGTCATCAAAGACCTGGAATGAGTACAGATGTTTAAATATAAGGAGAAAGAAGGAAAAAATAATTTCCTAAATCCAGGGCCTTCTGAACATAAAGGATGGTACCAAAGCTATGGCAACTTGAGGAGTCTTATGATATTCAGGGTAACATTGTCTTTTTGTGCTTAATGTTGCTCTACTGGGTAACATCTATTGAAGTACAATTCAGCATGCAATTGACTGTGGATCCTCTAGGATTCCTCAGGGGGTGGTGCTCATATCCAGGGGCCAGTTACTTGTTGGTTCAGAATTAACTTATTTAAAATGTTTGAGGTATAGTAACTCAGAAAATCATTTACTAAATGTGGAGGGCTAACGATTTATGTAGTTGGTAGAAATAAACCACATCAAAGAAAATCAGAATCATTTGAATATTTGATGGACAAAAGACTTGAATATAGACTGAGTTTGAAAAGCATCTTAATTTTTGCCATATATCTTTTGAAAGGAGTTACCTAACAAAATTCAAATTAATGAGACAGGACTATATTTTAGTCTCTTAGCTTGGTGTCCTTGAGTTTCTTGTCAAATCAGATTTATAAACAATTTCTCTAAACCTAAACAACTGTTTATCAGGAATTACAAATCATTCTCTCTTAGGAAGATGGCAATGTCAGGTGAAAGTGCAGGGTTCCTTTTTGCTCCTTCTTCTAGAGGTTTCATGAAATTGTTCTTGGTAACTTGAATAAACTGGGCCAGCAGCCCTCAGAAAAATGGTAGACTGAAAGACAACTACAGAGGGAACAGGGTATTAAGTCCATGCTTCTAGACCTAATGGAAAGTTCCAATACAGATGGAAAATACAGCACTGAAGAAATGGGAAAAAGACCTACTTCTAAGGTAGCTAACATGATTGTCACACTAGCTCTTAGAAATCTCATTCATATGAGGCATGGAGATATGCACACTAGAGAACCAAAGAAAGCTTCAGAAAAGGAGGTCTGGGGAATATTTCTGAACAGCAAACTCATCCTAGTAAGACAGATATCTAGAACCATATGCCATAAATGAATAGCTACATCTAAATAATCCACAAATGGTAGCAATAGAAAGCACTAAACCATCACATCTGATGAAAACATCTTGGGGTAAGAGGTACATGAAAAAGGAAGACCAGAATATAGCTAGAAGAGCTATGAAGGGGAGAATATACTGAGATTACCAACTACTAAGTGACTTTGCTAGCATCCTGTCTAGAAAATTACTATAAGTGAATAAGACTATACAGATACGGGAAGGTGTTCATTTATGGGTATTTGTATTTCCTATGGATTCTAAAAAAACCTATTTGTCTCCATTAACTGTTAAATAAACCTATTTTTGATTAGAATCTTGTGAACCTATGTGCTTTTAAGAAAATTTAATGACTACATACTGGTCTGGAGGTGGTGAGCAGGAGCAACCACACATTGAAGTTTCCTAGGAATCAGTTTCCTCATTTATAAAAAAGGAGGGGTCACTGATCCAGATCACCTCCAAGACCTACTCCAGATCTTGGTCTATGATCCTTTGAAATGGCTCATTTTTGGAGATACTGAGCTCATTGCTCCTGAAGAGTATTAAAAAGAAGCTTAATGATCTTCTGACAGGTAAATTTCAGAAGGGATTCTTACAAAGAGCAGGATCACCGCAACTCTACAATTCTAATATCTTTGAATAAAAGATCAACTAATAAAGGAGCAAAATGTTAACACATTTCTGAGCAAATAAAAATTGTATATTTCATCAGTTTACATAGAAAAGGGGACAGCGTGGTTATTTGGAAAGTATGACAGATTTAAAGTCAGTGGGTTGAATTTGAATCCTGCGAACACAAATTACTATCTTTATGACTCTGGGCAAGGAGCAAATCACTTCAGTCCTTTGGTGCTCATATATTTCATCTGTAAACTGAGGGAGATGCATTAGATATTTCTCTTTTTTTAATTTAAATTTATTTATTTAACATATTTCGTTTTCAACATTGATTTTCACAAGAGTTTGAACTACAAATTTTCTCCCCATTTCTACCCTCCCCCCCCACTCCAAGATGGCATATATTCTGGTTGCCCTGTTCCGCAGTCAGCCCTCCCCTCTATCACCCCACTCCCCTCCCATCCCCTTTTCCCTTCCTTTCTTGTAGGGCAAGATAAATTTCTACGCCCCATCGCTTGTGTATCTTATTTTCTAGTTGCATGCAAAAGCTTTTGTTTTTGTTTTTGAACATCTGTTTTTACAACTTTGAGTTCCAAATTCTCTCCCCTCTTCCCTTCCCACCCACCCTCCCTAAGAAGTCAAACAATTCAACATAGGCCACATGTGTATCATTATGTATAATCCTTCCACAATACTCATGTTGTGAAAGACTAACTATATTTTGCTCCTTCCCAACCCATCCCGCTTTATTGAATTTTCTCCCTTGACCCTGTCCCCTTTCAAGTGTTTGTTTTTTATTACCTCCACCCCCATCTGCCCTACCCTCCATCATCCCCCCCCCTTTTTTAATCTTCTTCCCTCCTCTTTCCTGTGGGGTAAGATACCCAATTGGGTATGTATAGTATTCCCTCCTCAGGCCAAATCTGATGACAGCAAGGTTCACTCATTCTCCCCTCATCTGCCCTCTCCCTCCTCCCACAGAACTGCTTCCTCTTGCCACCTTTATGCAAGATAATCTACCCCATTCTATCTCTTCCTATCTCCCTCTCTCAGTATGTTCCTCTCTCATCCCTTAACTTGATTTTATTTCTTTTAGATATCTTCCCTTCATCTTCAACTCACCCTGTGTCTGCTCTCTCTCTTATATATATATATATGTGTATATATATATGTATATATATACATATATACACATAGATACATACATAAATACACATTCACTTATATATATATATATATATATATATATATATATATATATATACATACATAAACATATATATAAATGCATAATCCCTTCAGCTACCCTAATACTGAGGTCTCATGAATCATACATGTCATTTTTCCATGTAGGAATGTAAACAAAACAGTTCAACTTTAGTAAGTCCCTTGCAATTTCTGTTTCTTGATTACCTTTTCGTGCTTCTCTTGATTCTTGTGTTTGAAGGTCAAATTTTCTATTCAGTTCTGGCCTTTTCACTGAGAAAGCTTGAAAGTCCTCTATTTTATTGAAAATCCATATTTTGCCTTGGAGCATGATACTCAGTTTTGCTGAGTAGGTGATTCTAGGTTTTAATCCTAGCTCCATTGACTTCCAGAATATCATATTCCAAGCCCTTTGATCTCTTAATGTAGAAGCTGCCAAATCTTGGGTTATTCGGATTGGGTTTCCACAATACTCAAATTGTTTCTTTCTGGCTGCTTGCAGTATTTTCTCCTTGATCTGGGAGCTCTGGAATTTGGCGACAATATTCCTAGGAGATTTCTTTTTGGGATCTATTTGAGGAGGCGATCGATGGATTCTTTCAATTTCTATTTTGCCCTGTGGCTCTAGAATATCAGGGCAGTTCTCCTTGATAATTTCTTGAAAGATGATATCTAGGCTCTTTTTTTGATCATGGCTTTCAGGTAGTCCAATAATTTTTAAATTATCTCTCCTGGATCTATTTTCCAGGTCAGTGGTTTTTCCAAGGAGATATTTCACATTGTCTTCCATTTTTTCATTCCTTTGGTTCTGTTTTATAATATCTTGATTTCTCATAAAGTCACTAGCTTCCACTTGCTCCAATCTAATTTTTAAAGTAGTATTTTCTTCAGTGGTCTTTTGGACCTCCTTTTCCATTTGGCTAATTCTGCCTTTCAAGGCATTCTTCTCCTCATTGGCTTTTTGGAGCTCTTTTGCCATTCGAGTTAGTCTATTTTTTAAGGTGTTGTTTTCTTCAGTGTATTTTTCAGTATTTTTTTGGGGTCTCCTTTAGCAAGTCATTGACTTGTTTTTCATGGTTTTCTTGCATCCTTGTCATTTCTCTTCCCAATTTTTCCTCTACTTCTCTAACTTGCTTTTCCAAATTCTTTTTGAGCTCTTCCATGGCCTAGGACCAGTTCATGTTTTTCTTGGAGTTTTCTGTTGTAGGCTCTTTGACTTTGTTAACTTCTTCTGTCTGTATGTTTTGGTCTTCTTTGTCATCAAAGAAAGAATGCAAAGTCTGAAACTGAATCTGAGTGCGTTTTTGCTGCCTGGCCATATTCCCAACCAACTAACTTGACCCTTGTGTTTTTCAGTGGGGTATGACTGCCGTTCTAGAATTGGTTCAGAGCCATTTTTATAGGTTTTTGGAGGGATTCAGCTGGGAGCTCATGCTGGTCCCTGCTTTCCAGCTGCCATCTTGGCTCCGCCCTCCTTTCTGCATTAGATATTTCTAAGAGATTGTGTTGATAAAAATTTGTGACATTATAGACTGTGCTCAACCAAGAAAAATGAAATTGAAAAAAAATTATGGAATAGGTAATCACCATAGTAATGTTTATTTCCCTGGTGGATGGAGTGGGGTGGAGACAGGAAGAAGGCAGTTTGATGAATTTGGACCTTAAGCTTTCTTTTGATGAGTGAATTTTTTCTTCCTCTAAAACTGCTTTTAAATCAAAGTTCTACAAAGTTTAAATGTATTGTAACTCAAAATCTTGTGAAAATAAATGTTGAAAACTAAAAATAAATTAATTAATTAAAAGAAACAACAAAGTTCAAATGTAGCCTCTGCCAAACAGCAGGAATTGGGGATTTCTTTGGAAGTTTGGTTTAATCAACCAAGTAACTTAATCAGATACTGTCACCAAGGAATAATAAACGAAGGGGAATGGTATCAAGATAAGACTGTGGACCTTTATGCTCATTACTACCAACTCATTTTTTGATCAGGAAGAAACAAGTATCATATAAAATAAAAATAAACTGAAAAAAATCTTTATGGTACAAGATAAAATGAACAAATCCTTTAACTTTCACCACAAACAATAGTCCACCAATCATTTATGTAATATGCTTCTTAGGATTATTCTAAGACTGTTGCTTCTAAGGATAATGGATCCAGAAGGAATTTGCTACTCATATGACATATATTTGTTAATTCAAGTATTTATCACATTGGACATTAAAAATGAGCTTTCTTGAGCCTGCTCTTTCAGAGTAATAAACCTAAAATCCCACAAGTGTGTCTAGTGAAGACATAAAGTGTATAGATTTTATGCATACAGATTTTGGGAGAGAGTTATGAATTCTAATGCTTGCATAAACAGATAAAATCCAGGTGTTTATTCAGAAGAATTAAAGGTAAAATTAAAATGTGACAGAAAAATGAAAGACATGACTTGGAACTTGTGGGAAAGGGTTGTGAGCTTTCAGTCTCAGAACAATAATGTGTACTTCATATTAAAATTGAAATCAAGCTACTACAGCTATAGTTCATTGATTGAAATGAGTCAGAGTACAAACAATAAAACATTAATTCAAAAAAAATAGTTCTCCCACTAGCTGAATGAATCTTTATAAAAAATAAACTATTTCCAGCCTTGAACAATAGACTCATAATAATCGATAGAAATTATGTTGATATTGAGAAATGTTTCCATTTTTCTTGCATGAAATGATATGGATAAGTAATTTGGGAAATAACTAGTATAATTCACAAGGCCATGAGGAAGAAAAGGTATTATTTAATAAGGTTAGTGTTTGTTCAAAAATAATGAAGCCTGGTATCTTTTAGAATTAAAAGCACAGAATGAATAAGCATTGTCTACCTATCTTTCAGCAAAATGGTTCTTATTGCACTGAAAAACATGAGAGGCCATCTGTCTTGAGTCAATCAATTCACAGATCTGGAACTACTATCAGCTCTGGAATTTCTTTTATTTTTATGTGCTTTTTCTTTTCTTTTCTTTTTTTTTGGAGGGGGGAAGGGAGGGCAATTGGGGTTAAGTGACTTGCCCAAGGTCACACAGCTAGTAAGTGTGTCAAATGTCCGAGGCTGCATTTGAACTCAGATCCTCCAGACTCCAGGGCCACCTAGCTGCCCCCAGGCCAGGATTTCTAACCCTGGAACTTTCAAGGCCCTAACTGAAGAGTATAATGAGCCATCTCATTATTATGTCCATCTAACTTCAGCCACGTGCTTGAGAAGCATCCTGCATGCAACAGTATTATACATATCATAAAGAATGATGATTCTTAGGGCAGCTAGGTGGTACAGTGAATGGAGCACTGGGACTGGAGGCAGGAAGAACTGAGTTTAAATGTGGATACAAACACTTTCTACCTGTGCACCTAGGCAAATCATTTAACCAAATTTTGCCTCAGGATTCTCAAAATTTTAAAATGGGGAAAATAATCAAGATCATTGTGAGGATAAGGTTGCATGATATTTGTAAAGCACTTAGCATGATATCTGGCAAATCTTAGGCATTTAATAAATGTTTCCTCCTCCTTTTCCTTAATCCCTCCCTCACTCCCTTCCTTCCTTCCTCTAGACCTTTTCAAATGTCCTGATATTGTACCCTTTACATAAAAAAAAAACTATATCCTATGTCCTATGCCTTTAATTTCTCCGTTCTAGAAATCTGTTTCATGAAGAAAATGGATTATTTATAATACACTTTTAATACTATATCACATGAAGCAGAATTTTTTTTAAATTAGAAATGCAAAAGCATTTGATTGAAGGGAAATTAAGGCTCTGCCACTAAAATCCATAAAACACTGCAAAATTATTTAACATCCCTGATCCTCAGTTTCTTCATGAGTGAATTGAAATCTGTTGGATACTCATCAATTTCTAAGGACCTTTATAGCTTTAAATTCATGGGATATTTATTGCCATCAAAATGGCAATTTTTTTAGTGCTAAAATAATCAATGTTGTTTCAGAAACAGGAAAACTAAATAGAATAAATTGCTTCATATTTTTGGAAATCATCTTGGCAATATACAATAAGTTTAAAAATTTACTATACCCTTTTTTCAAATGATCTTACTGTGAAGAACATAGTCATACTGTTATTTTAAGAGAATAAAGATATATCAGTGCAAAAAATACAATGGAGGCTTTATTACTAATAGGAAAGCCAGAATCAACTTATATTTACAATAGTGAGGCAGCATCATTGAATGATTTGTGGCATTTTAATTGGATGAAATACTATTGCACCATTAATATCACAAATATAAAAAATACAAAGGAAAATGGAAAAAAAAGATGTTACGTAGAGCGAAGAATGCATAATTAAGAAAACAATATGAATCCTGATCATGGAAATATGAAAAAAATACATCATTAACAAAAGTCAGTGAGCACACAGCTGATTAAAAAAGAAAGATGTCTGGGAAAAGGCATTATTGTTATTTTAATGCATATTTTATATTTTATCATAATGTGAATAGTTTAGAGTTTTTTTCTGATTTGGGGTTTTATTACTCTTTATGGTTATTTATTTTTTTCCCATGTGTTGAGAGGGTTTAATAAAATATTTATAAACATAATTACATAATACGTTTTTAATGAAATATTAATAAATTATCCAATTTTTGCTTATACTAGATACCATTTGACTTTTAATCCACAAAGAATAAAATCCTTGGTGAAAAAAGTGAAATTTGTTATTGATCAGACCTTTATAAATTTCATTTTTGAAACAACTGCTTTTTATCTAGCTACATGTGTCATAGAAAATATCAATATTTGGTCATAAAATATCTGTCACTTTGTTTCTTTTTCTCATAAAGTTTTCACTAGAGAAAAGGTAGTCAAGAAAACAAATATTGATCCAGACCCATCAAAGACATCCTTAGCTTCCTTCGGTAGCATTAGAAAACTGCCTCATGAGTTTAGAGAATGTCAAAAACCCAATTCCTTAGGAAAATTTCAGAGCAGGTAACACTATGACAAATCAATCAGTCCAAGTCTTACCTTTTCCTCTCTCCGTGCCTTTCATTTGTTGCATATATATTTGTGGAACACAGACTTCAAAATGGAAATAACAGTGACTCTAGCTATTCTGGAATTCAGACATACAATATGTACTTCAATAAGGCCTTACAATCAGGAGACATTACTACCTGCATGCATGAACACTCAGTTTTGTAGTTTAGTTTTTCAACTGCCCATAAATAAAGATTGGAAAACAACAGTGCTTTGGTATCAGAGTACTATCTGGACTTGAAAATCATCTTTGATAGACTAATGTGTACAATGTACTCATGAGTCAGTAAGGTATTAACCGTACATTAATTAATTTGGAAGATTTATAGCAACAATAATATCAACAAAAAACTGAGTATAATCATTTCCCTTCTCTCCCCTATGTTAAAAAAAAATCAGGGACAGAGCTTTTCCTTGTCTTGTTTACACCAAGAAAATTCTCCCTGAAGAATAATGGAATATGATCACAAGTACAATGGATCTGTAATTTCATTGATATGAGTACATCCCCCCTCTACATTACAATAGGTCTGTCTTTTCTGGTGTGATATGTGGCCACGTCCTTCTATAAATCCTCAATAAAAAATCTCTCCAATCTATTAGAAGCTTTCCTCTAGTCCTTTTATTATTTCATGAATACCAGTGAAAAAACAAATGATAGCAGTGAGATAAAAACACACAAAAGCAATTTAAAGTCTTTGATTACAGGTTGTAAAACTCAAAGATACAATTCATATCATCTAGTCCACTGTCTTACCTAACTGCAAAGGTCGCTAGGTGGCCCCAGTGTGGAAAGCATATGACTGGGGGCAGAAAAATATGAGTTCAGATGTAGGCTCAAGGTGCTTATTAGCTGTGTAACCCTGGGAAAGTCCCTTAACCTCTGCCTGCCTCAGTTTCTTTAACTGTTAAATGATAATAATTATAGCATCTACCTCTCAGAATTATTGTGAGGATAAAATGAGGTGTCTGTAAAGGATTTAGCACAGAGCCTTGTATATAATAAGCATTCAATACAACTTTGTTCTTTCCCTTCTGTATTTTACAAATGAGGAGTCTGAAGCCCAGGACTTGAAGGTCACAAAACTATTAGATCTATGTTGTATAGACTCCAAAATCATATCTAATTCCTCTGTATCATATTACCTTGCATAAAATATCATATACATATGTACATACATATATAATTATGGAATTATATATTAGAATTTTTTTAAATCTGGAAATTTGGCATATAATTACTGAACACAATATCTGACACATAGTAGGTGTCTTAATAACTACTTCTTAGTTAATTAATGGAATAATTCTGTTCGGCCACTAGTGAGAAATGATACCAAAAAGTATTGTCATTCTAACTGACACATCCAATGTTTCCAAAACAAATAGGAAAACTGAACACTGAAGCTACTTGTTTTTCTACACTTGTACTCTTCTATGATTCATTGGGTCACAAATATTCATCTCACTATTTCTTAGTAAATAAAGAGGAAAAAAAAAGATCAAGTAGGAAAAAAGAGAGGGGGGAAAAAAACCTTGTTTCTTTCATTTATGATTTATTTTTCCCCCCAAGGTCTCTTATCAGTTTTATTTAGGAAATGATGCTTTTAATGTCAACACTCCAGTGAAAAAGTGCCCATTTGTCCCATGTTTCCAAAGACATGAAGTGATTTAATTCAACCCTCAGACTGGAACAAATGCAGCAAAGAAGATGAGGCTTTACTCAAAAGGGAAAAAAGGCCCACTGACAAATCTCTGAGAGTTCTTCATTTCCTAATAGGAAAAACAAGATAGCATATTGCTGATTGGCTAATTGGATATGATAAACCTAGTGAATGGGAGTATTTTCTTTTTTCATAGGAATCTTTGCTTTATAAGGACAAAGGATAATCTATAGGTTGAATGACACTGCATGCTAGTTTTTGAATAACTCATATGTGATTATGTGTAAGATTACTTAAAAATTTTCCCCCAAGTAGTAGTGAGGATGTGTCATGTGAAAATTACTACTCTGGTATCTTTCCTTATTAATTAAAAATTAAAGGAAGCTGGGAATTTCAGGACAGTAATATGAATTCAAGGGAAGAGTAATATTTCATACTCTTATAAAAACACAAATATAAAAAGTTAAGTCTCCTTAATGAAGTTTCAATGGAGGTGGAATGATTCTCCAAAATCTGCCCTTTCAACTTCTTTTATAATGAGTTACTATGATTGGGTAGAGAAACCTGGCCTTTCCTCTAAGATTTCTGGTGCAAGTGGTTTTTCATTACACCCATCCTGCTCCATCACTCAAGCACACATGTTCTGTCACTCTCTCCCAAGTTTGAGCCAGAGATGGAACTAAGATATGAATAGAAGCTTATTTACCTCACTTGATATAAATAAGTTTTACTTAATTCTGAACTGTTTTCCTTTCATTTATACAGCTAAAATCCCAATTCCTTTTCTTGATTAACAATGAATGCAACAAAACATGAACATGAACAACAAAAGGCACATATGTTTGCTTGTACACATAACATGCATGTGTATAGGTGTATATGTATTATATAATATGGCTTTATAACTAGATTTATATATCCTTGATATAAGAAAATATCAATAACACACTTTCCCACCCCCTCCCCATCAATGCCCTGCTCTGCAATTTATGATTGTAAAGAATTGTCAGGGGCACCAAGAGTTTAGCTGACTAAACCAGGGTTACATAGACCATAACATCACTGAACAGCAACAGTGATTTAAGAGAGGGAATAGCCATAGCAGAAATATACTACATATAAGTATGAATATGTATATCTATTGCTTTATAAAAGGAATCTAAACAAATAGATGGTGCAGGTTTTCAAGGGTGCGAAGGATTAATGGTCAAGGAAGCAAATTATTCAAGGGTACAAGACAACACACTGTTGAAGAAGTAGACCATAGTTAAGATATTGAAGAGAGAAAAGTAAAGTCAGAGGATGAATGATAGCCTGGAATTACAGAGATGGATCAAGGGATTAGTTTTGCATGTTGGAAAGCTGTTGTTAGAAGCTAACAAACATTTGACATGGTAAGAATCAAATGAGGTTATTAATTCCTAAGCAAAAACAACTCTTTAGGATTTGTCAAAGTACAGCTAAAATGGGTTAAGTCATAGATTTTGAGCTGGAAACATTCACTTATTCACACTCTCATTTTACAAACAAGGAAACTGAATTCTAAAAATATTAACTGACTTATCCACGGTCAGGCTGATAGTAAATATCTGAAGTGGAATTCAAACATGAGTCTTTTATTACCAAATCTAAATTTTTTTTTTCTTTTTACTATATTGCCTTTTGACTGACAGTGAAGGGAAAATAAGTGAAATATCAATCCTCTTCCCCTCATTTTTTCAGTAATAAAATGCTATTCAGCTTAGCATTTGTGCTGTGGTATGATTTTCTAAGCATTTTACTTTGTCTAATTTCAAAAATAATAATAATATGGTAATTCAGAAATATATTTTACAATTATTAAAAACACTTTAAAATACATTAATGATGTCTGATCTGTACCACAACCTTGTGCATAGGCTACTGCATGTATCCTTAGCCATTCAATACATAAGGAAAGTGAGATTTAGAGAAATTAAAAAGCAGATTACTCTTTATGTGTTACAGCTGGAAACCCAGGTTTTCTAATATCAAGTCACATCCTCTTTCTGCTATACGATCTTGGCTTGATAGAGGAAAAGAACAGCTAACAGATATTTTGGCGCCTATTATACATACGTATAATATGTATATAATGCATTCTCTAGATACTGCAAAGGATACAGAGAAATGAAAGACAACCTATGATTTCTAATAGCATGTAGTACATCTGGGGAAGTCTCTCTCTCTCTCTCTCACACACACACACACAACTATGCACATTTTGTGCATACCACAGGAAGTGCTACATAACAGTTATTTAAATTCAATTAAACAGAATTTTGTTAAATGGTATGCACCAAGTAGGTGGCACTGATGATTAAAGAACCTCTTAAGATTTCAAAAAAAGTAGGTAATCACTGTGGGATGGAATGGGAATGGTCTGGGAAGGTTTGAGAGATGAGTTGGGATTTGAACTGGGCATTGATGAGATATGTTTGATATTAAAAGAAAAAAATGAAAGAGGAAGAAACAAAGTTATCCAGGTGTCAAGAAGCAGGAGGTAGCTAAGGGAATAGTGAAGGGAACAGATTGACTAAAGTGGAAGCTTGGTACAAGGGAATAGTGGTAAGCTTGGGGAGATATTTGAGTAGGGCTTTCCTCTGGGATTGATTTTTATCTCATAACACAATCACTGAATGAATGGAATCTATCTTTCAGGAAGTAAAATATGGCCATTGTATGGCAAGATGGTCAGTAATGGAAGACAGAGTTAAGGATAGATGAGAGGGGAAAAAGACAGTCAAAGATGAGTCTAGAAATCAGACTAGGGAATTAAAATAGCCCAAACTATTTGTCACTGATTAGCACACAAGTCATAAAATGATTAAGGATATGAAAGAGAGGCTTATGAACTATCATATACTCTTAAAAAGCAATTAATTTGAAAGTTCACCTAAATATATTCAAATGAAATCATAGGATAAAGTGAGAAGAGTCCAGCATACAATAAACCAAGCTAATGTCTCCTGAGAGTACTGAAAGAATTAAATGTACTTTTTATGCTTTCAAGAGTGCAATAGATAGAACAGTATTAATATATTATGAATATCAAAACAACATTGAAACCATACTGCATTTTTCATAAGTTTACTAGCTGTTCAAATTTTAAAATGTTATCAGCACTTAAAAAATATTTACTAAATAGAATGGAAAAAACCTTCAAAATTATGAGTTTTTTCATTATGCACATAATAAAATTTTATTACATGAAGTAATGGTCAAAAATCTCTTACATATAAAATTAATATATAAGCTCACATCATGTGCTTTCCACTTTCAAAATAATTTAGCTAAGTAAATCTGTACAAAATGTTTCATTTCATAATAATGACAGATACATATAATTCAGTATGCAATACATTAAGGCACAGTGGATAGAGCATCAGGCCTGGAGTCAGTAAGGCTTATCTTCATGACTTCAAATCCATCCTCATATACTTACTAGCTGTGTGACCCTGGACAAGTGATTTAACCCTGTTTGCCTCAGTTTCTTCATCCATAAAATGAACTGGAGAAGGAAATAGAAAATCAGTCTAGTATCTCTGCCAACCCTAATAGAGGTTACAAAGAGTCAGACATGTAAAATTACTAAGCAACAACGAAAATGCAGTACGTTAGTAAAACTTTTGTATATTTGAAATGGATTGTCTCCCTGCTAGAAATCTACCATATTTTTCTTCAGTTTTCATAATAACTTGACTAGAGGACAAAATGGTTTTTATCTGAGAACCCAACTACAAAGGGTTAAATTACATATTATGTGCATATTGTGTTTGTATGTGTGTGTGTGTTTTTTAGAATGTGTGAAGGAAAGTATAATACACACAGACACACACACAGACACACACAGACACACACAGACACACACACACACACACACACACACATTGTCGCCAAAAACAAAAGTTTGCCATGGAAGAAATAAAGCTCAGTTAAAATTTTCTTTTTGAAATCCTGTTGACAGCAATGGATATATTTCCCACATGAAAGTCTTACTGACCCAAAAAATCTGAATCATTTTCCCCAGAGATGTGAAAAAGTAGGGAAATAGGAATTATACTACCATGTTTGAAGAACAGCAGGAAGACAAGCATGGATGGATTGTTAAGAATGTGGAAGGGAGGAAAATGCAAAATGACTGGAAAGTTAGGCAGAGACCAGGTTGTGAAGAGCTTTACCATCCAAACATGCTACTTTATTTTGCATCCTAAAAGTACTAGGAATCAACTGAAGTTTATTGAGCAGAGTAGCGTGGGTCAAAACTGAAGTTTAGGAAAATTACTTTGGCAGCTGTGCTAACAATTAACTGGAGTTGAGAGAAAATTTCACACAAGGACCCCAATTAGGAAGCTATTGTATTAGTCCAAGGAGAAAAAGGGATGTGGACCTGAAGTTAGGTAGTGAATATGTGAGTAGAAAAAAAGGAGACATATACAAAAGATGTTGTAGACATAGAAATGAAAAGATTTTGGCAATTGATTAGATAGGTAGGGTTAGAAACTGTGAGAAGTTGTGGCTAACACAGCATTTGTGAATGTGGGTGGACCAGAAGGATGGTGATGTTCTCAACACCTATGGAAATTTGGAATGTCTATTGGACCATTACTTTAAAATATCCAGTAGGGAGCTAGTGATGTGACAGTAGAGTTCAGGACAAAGACTAAGACTGCATATGTAGATTTGGAAGTGAGAAAGTGGAGAAAGGAAAGAGAAGTGGGCCTAGGACAGAGTCACAGTATACACTTAATTAGTGAGCATGACATGGATGGCAACCCTCAAAGGAGATTAAGGTGTTATCTGATAAGTAGCAGTTAAGAACCAAAAGACTTAAGGCAAGAGTGAATGTGGTGTAGCCAAGAGTCTTTAGTCAGGTTGGTGTCAGATGACCTACTTTTAGTTCCCAACTCTGACACTTATTATCTTTATGACTTCGTGCAACTCATAAAACCTCTGGGCCTCATTTTCTTAATGTGTAAAATTAGAAGAAGGAATCTAAAGTCTCTTTATAACTCCAAAATTCTGTGATTTTTGAAGAGTAAAGTTTTATATAGTATTTTCAGGCTTACAAACTGCTTTTTCATGAATTATCTCATTAGAGTCTCATAACCTTATGAATAGGTGCTAATATCCCAGTAATCCCAGTAATTTTTGCAGTCACCTAACTAGTCAGTGTGAGAGAGAATATGTGAATCCAGGTCTCTCTAATTCTTTAGTCCAACATTCATCTGCTAGGCAACACTTTCATAGAGTGGAATAAACTATTTTCCTTATCCAATGACCTTGCTCTCACATATGCATCTTACTCAATGTTGGCATTCTCTGTAAATAGGAAACAGAAGAAAAATCTGATCTTAGCAATTGTTTGGCACAAAGCTGATGGGGATTCTCATTCAAAGATCATCTTTAATGATGATTTATGAAACATATTTACACATAAAATTGTCCCCTCATCTCCCAGGACCTCTTAATGGTGTTCTGACATTTAGGTTAAATAATATGTAATGTGACCTAGAAACTGCCTTTCAGCTTTAACTTCTCAGGAGGGGCACACATTTCATTTTAGTTTACCCTTGTTTTGTTTTAATTTTGCTTACATGGGAGGTTTGCTATTGCCCATCTACCTATTTAAAGTTTTGTTCATATAACTTTATTATACCAACCTCAAGGTTTTCTTTTTCTTTCTTTCTTTCTTTTTTTTTCTTTCTTCCTTCCTTCCTTCCCTTTCTTTCTTTCTTTTTCTTCCTTCCTTCCTTCCTTCCTTCCTTTCTTTCTTTCTTTCTTTCTTTCTTTCTTTCTTTCTTTCTTTCTTTCTAGTTCACTGCCTTTCTTTGCCCTCTTTATTTATTAGCCCCTTTTCAATTTCTATTGTTTATTTATTTTAAACAATTTTTTATTTTTAAATTTTGAATTCCAGAGTCTTTCCCTCTCTTCCACACTTCCCCAATCCATTGAGAAGGTACATGATATAACATCAATTATACTTATGAAATCATGCAAAACATATATCCATATTGGCCATATTTCAAAAAAAGCAAGACAAATATACTTCAGTTTGCATTCAAAGTTCATCAGTTCACTCTTGGGGGTCAGTAGCATTTTTTTAGTCATGACATCTTTAGAATTGCCTTGGATATTTGTGTTGATCAAAGTAGCCTAGTCTTTTAAAATTGATCATTATTATACGATTGTGATTATTGTGTACAATGTCATTTTCACTTCACTCTGCATTAATTAATATAGGTCCTCTCATGTTTTTCTTATAACACAATAGTACTCCATCACAATCAAATGCCACAACTTGTTCAGCCATTCTCAAATTGATGAATATTCATTAAATATTCAATTCTTTGCTACCACAAAAAAGAGCTACTATAAATACTATTTTGTGTGTATGTAGTTCCTTTTTCTTTTTCTTTAGTTCCTTTGGGGTACAGATCTAGTACTGGTATTGGTGGATAAAAAAAGGATATGCACAGTATTATAGCCCATTGGTAATAGCTCCAAATTGTCCTCTATAATGGTGGAACAATCACAACTCAACCAACAGTTTATTACTATTTTGATTTTTCCTCATCCCCGCCCCCAGCATTTGCAATTTCTGATAGATGTGAGGTGATACCTCAGAGTTGGTTTAATATTCCTTTTTCTAATTAATAGTGATTTAGAGCATTTTTTCATATAACTATAGATAGGATTGCTTCTTCTGCAAATTGACTGTTTATGACCATTTATGATGACAATTTTTCAACTGGGGAATAGCTCTTTTTATCAGTTTGATTCTTTGCCATATATGTTTCAGAAATGCAGCCTTTATCACAGAAACTTGCTGTAATCATTTTCATATTGCTTCATTTTCTTTGCTACCTCATGACAACATGTAGTTTCCCTAATTATCAGTATTATTTAGGTCAATTTTTGCTTTTTCTTAATCTGAGATCATGATTGCTACTGCCACCTCTATACATCAACTGAAGGATAACAGATTCTGCTCCAGCCCTTTGTTTTAGCTCTGTGTGTGTCTGTCTTTCTCTTTCAAGTGTGTCTCTTATAAGCAACTTATTTCTGGGTTGTGATTTCTAATCCACTCTGCTCTCTACTTTCATTTTATGGGTAACCTCATCCTATTTACATTCATAGTTATGAATACTAACTGTGCATTTCCGTCCATCCAATTTTAATCTATTTATCCTTCTCTCTCTCTCTCTCTCTCTCTCTCTCTCTCTCTCTCTCTCTCTCTCTCTCTCTCTCTTTCTCTCTCTTTCCCACCCTCTATCTCTGTCTCTCTCCCTCTCTCCTCTCCTCTATCTTTCTCCCCTCCCATCCTTGAAAGTCTGTTTTGCTTCTGATCACTGCCTCTCTTTATCCATCCTCTCTTTTATCATCCTCCCCCATATCTCTTATCCCACTCCTTTTCATATCTTCATTGAGTAAGAGAGATTCCTATACTCAAATGAATGTGTATATACATCCTTCTCTTTCCCAGTACAGTGCAAGTGAGGATCATGCATTGCCTGCCAATCTTCTTTTTTCTCCATTTTAAAAGCTGTTTTTTGTGTGAAAAAATTTCCCATTCTGCATCCCCTTTACCCTTGCCCCACTACATCCCACTTTCTCACCCTATGTTTCTCAAGGTAAATTAAATACACAACAAAGGGTACTATAGTAATATTTCCTGAAGCGTAAGACAGTTTTCTTTGCAAGAGTTTTTCATATAATAAGCCTATCATCTTCTCTAAAAGTCTTATATTCAAATTTTGTGCAAGATACAATAAATACAAATAGAGTAAAATAAAGCATTCAACTATTAAGGGATTATTTTAAAGCTGATAGCCTTTGACAAATTATACAAAATAGCTGTTCTAAGAGATATGTCCCAAGTGGATAATTTTAATAGAAAATATTAAGAATGTTAAAATCCAATAACTGACAGTTAAGTTATTTTTGTTAAAATATAAATTCTTCTATCTTTCTTATTAAGTTGATGGGAAAAAATGATGGTCCAGTAATATTGGCTTTCTTGATGTTCTTCACACAAAATCCTTGCCTTTGTATTTATTGCTCCAAATAGCTAGAATATTCTCCTGACCTTTGATGCCAGCATGTTTGGCTTCTTTAAGACTCACCTCCAATGCCGTGTTTTGCATGATATATTTCTCAGGCCCTCCAATTGCTAATACTTTTCTCTCCCTATGTAGCCTGGTATCTGCACTATATCTAGCATGTTGATATCCACTAATGAACATGTTGTATCCCCCTTTGGAATGTGAGCTTCTAGAAGGAAGGGGGTGTTTTCAATGTTTCTAATCTGAGAGCTTAGCATGTTAAGTATTTGGCAGATTAAATAAGTCCATCTCCCCCCAAAATAATCTCCTCTCTCCTCTACATAATCCAATTGTCAAATGGAAATTAGAAATAAACAATAAAAAGTAGAATGCATGAAAAAATAAACTGCTTTAACTTTTTAAAACTCATTCTTTCTAGCTGTCTAATCAAATTATGACTTTATTTCTTCCCAATACAGCTTTAGGTTGAGGCAAATGGCTTTTCTTATTTTTTTTTTTTTTGCAATAAGAACAATGACTATTTTCTTTCTAAATTGGGGCAAAAAGAGCCAGAGCCATGAAGAACTAATTCTAAGGAAATAGATAACAGGAATTAAAGAGAAGGCCCACAAAGAGGATAGTACAGTGGTAGCATACTGGGGTGGGAGGGAAATTATGCAGTGACTTAGGCAACCAAACCCCAATAATCCATGAAGTGTCATATGGAAAGAGCAAGAAGGAATGAGGGTGAGTGAAAAACAGTGGGCAGGGATACAACTGGCTATGGGTACTTACAGGAGGCTGGAGCTCTTGGTTTGGGTTCAAGGTAAGAGAGAAGGACTGAAGGAGGATCTGAGGCCAGAGGCACCATCCCCCATATCCCAGGACTAGAAGTCATTACAAAAAAAATTAAGCTATTACCAAAAAAAATGCACAGGCAAAGGAGGAAGAATCCAACCATAGAGAGTTACTATGGGAACAGAGAAGTCTGGGGTTCATTTTCAGTGGAGGATAGGGAGGTTAAGAGACCCTCTTCTATTCTAAGAGTAATGTCAAATGGTCACCTGTTCAAAAAGAATTCATCGAAGAGCTTAAAAAATGAGAGAGATTAAGGATAAAAAAATAAGAACAATCCAAGAAAAACGAGAAGATTATGAAAAGAACTCAACCAATTAAAAAAGGAAATCCATAATCTTAAAGAAGAATATGACTCCTTCAAAATCAGAATTTGGCAAGAGTGAGCCAGAGAAATCATAAGAAGGCAAAAATAATAAAACAAAATATAAAGAATGAAAAAAAATAGAAGCATATGTGAAACACCCCATAAGAAAAACAACAGATTGGGAGAACAGATCAAGAAGAGAAAACAGAAGAACAATTGGACAACCTGAAAGCTATGATCAAAAAATAAGAATCTTGATACAATAATACAAGAAACAATTAAAGAAAGTTGCCCTGAATTGTCAGAACAAGAGGGGAAAGCAGAAATAGAAAAAATCCACAGATCACCACTTGAAAGCGATCCTACAAGGAAAACCCATAGGAATATGATAGTCAAATCCTGAAACCCCTAACCCATGCATAAAATATTACAAGCAACAAGAAATAAAAAACAATTTACATATGGTAGTGCCACAATTAGAATGACACAAGACCTAGCAGAGTCAACACTAAAACGTGAAAAGTCTTGGAACACTATATATCAACATGCAAAAGAACTGGGCTTCTGGCCAAAAATACCATACCCAGTAAAGCTAAGCATAATCCTAAAGGAAAATAAAAAAAAGACATTTAATGAATTGTTAGACTTTCAGGCTTTCGTTAAAAAAAAACAAAAACAAAAAAAACTGCACTTAATAGATCTGATATACAAGAGGCAAGAAAAATATAAGATATATACCAAAGACTAATAACAAGGGACTCAACAAAGACAGATTGTTTACTTTTTTATGTATGTAAAATGTATATGTAAGATTGTTATTAGTAATTGAGTAGACCATAAGAAAGATTGGGGTAGACCTGGGTATGATTTGACTTCAAAAAGTAAAACCATTCAGAAAAAGCAAAAAGAATAATTATCTTATACAAATGAGGGGCAAGAGGAAGAACTGATACAGAGGAATTAGATGGGAGAGGAGGGCTGGTAGCTGTGGAAACCTACTTTTATCCTTAAGGGGTTTGAGAGGGAATAATACATATACATTTAGAAGAGTACAAAAGTATTCTAACTTTAGAAAGAAAGAAAATGCTAAGACAATAGAGAGGGGGGAGAGGATAAGGGAGGGTTCTTTAGAGGGTAGGGTGAGGGAATAGTTCAAAGGGGCATATAAAAGAGTGTTTAGATTTATGGCAATGGGAGGCCAAGGGAGGGATCGTGGGAGGAAGGGATAAGTTAAGTAATAGGAGGGCCAGGTAACAGATAGAAGTAAAGTAGGGGAGTTGGGAAGGATAGGAAATGAGAGATAGGAACAAATAAAAAAAAAAAAAACAAGATTAGCAGGAAAATCTCTTAGGGAAAGTATATGCTTACATATGTATTTAGGTATATATGTATAAATAGGTATATGTATGCATCATTATAAATATATTAATATAACCATCCATAACTTGTAGCTTAGAGGAGAAAAGGGGAAAAAGAACAAAGTAAAAAGTCTACAGCAGAAAGCGAAAGAAAACCTACAACAAAGCAAAGAAAAGATGGATGGCTTTTAACACGATGTGTGGTATTTAACATATACACTTTCTTAAAATGGTACTTTATTGCTATATATTTTGAATCCTGTCTTACATTCTGCTGTGCTGATAACATTTTTTTCTCATTTTATATTTAAATTTTAATATTTAAGGTTGTAATATGTTTCTTTTTCTTTTCTTATTGTGTATTTAAGTTTTAGTATTCAAGTCTAAAATAAATAAACAAACAAACAAATAAATAAATAAATCAGTCTAGGCCAAATGGTAAAAAAAAAAAAAAAAGACGCAAAAAGTCAATGAGGAGAAGAATACATTAAAAAAACAGAATTGGCCAAATGAAAAGAGAAGCACAAAAATTAATTAAGAAAAATCCTCCTGAAAAAGTAGAATTGGCCAAATAAAAATTGAGGTACAAAAGATCACTGAGGAAAATATTTCCTTAAAAACAAAAATTGAGCAAATGCAAGTTAATGACTTTATGAGAAATCAAGAAATGATAAAACAAAACCAAAAGAATAAAAAAAAGAAGAAAATATGAAATGTCTCGCTGGAAAAACAACAGGCCTGGAAAATAGATTCAGGAGAGATAATTTTAAAATTATTGGACTCCCTGAAAGCTATGATCAAAAAAAGGGTCTAAACATCATCTTTCACAAAATTATCAAGGAAAACTGCCCTGATAGTCTAGAATCAGAGGGAAATTGAAATTGAAATAATCTACAGGTCATCTCCTGAAAGAGATCCCAAAATGAAAACTCCCAAAAATATTGCAGCCAAATTCCAGAGCTCCCAAGTTAAGGAGAAAATATTTCAAGCAGCCAAAAAGAAACAATTCAAATATCATGGAGCCACAATCAGGATAACACAAGATTTAGCAGCTTCTACACTAAGCATCAAAGGGCTTGAACTATGATGTCTTGGAAGGCAAAGGATCTATTATTATAACCATTAATCTCCTAACTAGCAAAACTGAGTATAATCCCTCAGGGGAAAAATTGGATATTCAATGAGATAGAAGACTTTCAAGCATTCTTGATGAAGAGACCAGAAGCGAATAGAAAATCTGACTTTCAAATGTAAGACTCAAGAAAAGCAAAAAATGGTAAGCAGGAGAGGGAAATCATAAGCGACTTAATAAGGTTAAACTATTTACATTCTTACATGGGGAGATGATATTGTAATTCATTAGAACTTTCTCATTATTAGGACAGTTAGAAGGAGTATATATAGATGGAGGGCACAGGTATGAGTTGAATATGAAAGGATGATATGTTAAAAAAATAAAATTAAGGGGTGAGAGAGACTGGAAGAAAATGAAAGAGAGTGGTAGAACTGGGTGTAGGGGAAGGGATGGGAGGTGAGCTGGAGTGAGTAAATCTTTCATCAGAATTGGCTCAAAGAAAGAATAAAATACACAGGCACAATTGGGTAGAGAAATCTATCTAACCTATACCAAAGTAGTCCAGAAAAGAGATAAAAGAAGGGAGGGTAGTTTGGGGGAGGTAGTAGGTCAGAAGGAAAACTTTTGAGGAAGGACAGGGTTAGGGGTGAAGCGAAGAGAGAATACAATAAAAAGAGGTAAAATTGGATTGAGAGACATAGAGTAAGCAATAGTAACTGTGAAAAAAAATTGAAGTACATTGCTCTGATAAAGGCCTCATTTCTCAAACATATAGAGAACTGACTCAAAATTATATAAAAGCAACTCCCCAATTGATAAATGATTAAAAGATATGAACAGTTTTCAGATTAAATAATCAGAGCTATCTATAGCCATATGAAGTAATGTTCTAATTTGCTATTCATTGGAGAAATGCAAATTAAAACAATCCTGAGGTATTGCTTGTATCTTTTAGATTGGGTAATAGGACAGAAAAAGGAAAATAACAAATGTTGGAAGGAATGTGGGAAAAATGATACATTAACGAACTGTTGGTGGAGTTTGTACAGATTCACCAATTCTGTAGAGTAATTAGGAACTATATTCAAAGGGCTATAATATCCTTTGAGCGAGCAATACCATTACTAGATCTTTATCACAAAAGAGATAAAAATCAAAAAAGAAAAGGACCTATATATACAAAAATATTCATAGCAACTACTTCCTGATGGCAAAGACTTGGAAATCAAAGGATGCCCATCAATTGAGGAATGGCAGAACAAATTGTGGGGTGTGATTATAAAGGAGTACTATTGTGCTACAAGAAATGAAGCAAGGATGCTCTTAGAAAAACTTATAAAGACTTCTGTGAGCTGATGTAAAGTGAAATGTACTGTGTACAAAGTAACAACAATATTATAAGATGATCAGTTTTAAATAAGTTCTCTATTCTTACCAATATCATGATCCAAGAGAACTCTGAAGGACTTATTAAAAATTCTGTCCATCCCCAGAGAAAGAACTGGTGTCTGAATACAGATTGAAGCATATTTTTTTTTACTTTATTTTTCTTGAGGATTTTTTTTTGGTGTATGTTTTCTCTCACAACATGTCTAATATGAGAATGTTTTGCATGACTGCAAACGTATAACCAATATCAAATTTCTTGCCATCTCAATTGGGGAGAGTGAAGAAGGAGAAAAGCGGAGAATTTGGAACTCAAATTTAAAAAAAAAGAAATATTAAAATTGTTTTTACATGTAACTGGGGAAAATATAAAATACCAAATGTATATTATTTTAAAGAGGTAACAATCATGATCTCAGAAAAAGGAAAAGCACATCTAATCAAAAGAGACAAAGAAGGAAATTACATCTTGGGAAAAGGTATCATAGACAATGAAATAATAAATAGTAAACACATGCACCAAATGGTATAGCATACAAATTTCTAAAGAAGTTGAGAAAAAATAAAATTTAAAAAAAGAAGTTGATTGAGTTATAAGAGAAAATAGACAGTAAAACTATACTAGTGGTGGATCTCAACTCTTCTTTCTCAGAACTAGATAAATCTAACCCCAAAATAAACAAGAAATATGTAAAAGATATGAACATAATTTTAGAAATTTTAGATATAATAGACCTCTGGAGAAAATTTAATGCCGATTATTGTGTTTAAAAAGTTCAAGAGACATTATTTCTGGGTAATTTAATCATTTTATTGATAATGTCAGGGCATTTTAATAAAAAAGGGTAGTCATTTGGCCTTCTCTTTCTTAGACCAAAGACAATGATGGCAGCAGGATCATGCCTTGTATGTCTTTATATACAAATTAAAACAACTCTGAGATTTCACCTCATGCTTATGAGATTGGATAATATGACAAAAAAGGAAAATTATAAATGTTGGAGAAGATATGGGAAAATTAAAACACTAATGCATTGTTGGTGGAGTTGTGAACTGATCCAACCATTCTGGAGAACAATTTGGAACTATATACTCTATGTGTATACTCTATGTTCCACCAATACTACTACTAGGTTTGTATTTCAAAGAGATCATAAACAAAAAGAAAAGGACTCACATGTACAAAAATATTCATAGGAGCTCTTTTTGTTGTGGCAAAGAATTGGAAATTGAAATGATATCAATCAACTGGGGAATGGCTGAACATTTTGTTGTATATGAATGTAATGGAACACTACTGTGCTATAAGAAACAATGAGCAGGTGGATTTCAGAAAATCCTTGAAAGATTTACATGAATTAATGCTGAGTGAAGTGAGCAGAACCAGGAGAACATTGTATACAGTAAGAGCAACATTGTGCAATGACCAATTATGACTGATTTAAATTTTCTCAGCAATACCATGATCTAAAATGATTCCAAAGGAATATGCTATCCATATCCAGAGGGGGAAAATATGGAGTTGAATGCAGATGGAAGCATACTATTTTCACTTTATTTTTTTCATGGTTTTTCCCTTTTGTTGTGATTCTTCTTTCACAACATGACTAACATGGAAATACATTTTACATGATTGTGCATATATAACCTACATAAAATTGCTTGCTGTATGAGGGAGTGGGGAAGAGAAATAAAGGGAAGAATTTAGAACTCATTTTTTAAAAAGTGTTAAAATCTGTCTTTACATGTAATTGGAAAAAAAAAACAAATATCAAATAAAAATTTACATGTAACTTAGTGGTGATCTAAAACAGGTCATTTTCTCATCATCTTATTTTAAATCCCTAAAATCATCAGAAAAAAAAAGTTGTCACATTATAATTGTGTCTACATCACTTTATTTTACCCTATAATTGTTCGTCTTTAGTTCAAGCTTCCTGTTTAGACATATGTTAAGTGAAGCTGTCAAAAAGATATGGCATATGAACACTACTTTTCAAAATTTAGTTTTAAATTCCAATTATATTTGCTAAGTTTGATTTTTTAGCTATTAGATATCCATATAAATAAAGGTTTAAATTTGCTACATGAAGTATTAAATGACATTTTGGATTAATTCATGACCAGCAAGAAAAAGGTTGAATAATACTTCTCAATAGAATTCATGACACTGATTTATTTGCAGACCTTGAGAGTCTCATGGCAAGGCATATCAAGTCTGTCTGTTTTAAACAGGGAATATAAAAATCCTTATGAAGTGCATAGAAAAATTTACTGTGTTGTAAAAGATAATAGGGCCTCTAAAAGGATAGAGCAATATGAAAATGGCAGTAAGGGAATGAGTATTCAGTAGTATGAGCAAGGAAATCTATATGTGCATTTTTTCCTTAGAATTTATTTTTTTATATTTAAAAAAATGAGTTCTAAATTCTCTCCCTTTATTTCACCCCTACTCAAACAACTGAGAAAGCAAAAAATACCATATCAAGTACACATATGAAATTATGTAAAAGATAATTCCATATTAGCCACTGTGATTAAAAAAAAACAAGAAAAATTTTAAAAAGTGACAAATTATACCTTATGCTCAAAGTTCATCAGTTCTCTCTCTGGAGATGGATAGTATGTTTCATGGTGAGTCTAGAATTGTCTTGGATCATTGTATTAAATAGAGTGCCTAAGTCCTTCTAAGTTGATCATTGTAGTGACAATCTTGCTAGCAGCTACTGTAGCTGTGTAAGACCAACAACAACTAGCACACAGAGGGCTACCAACACAGGTTCTTTGATCTGCTTTTCTAAGGAAAGCAACTTTAAGAGGTTAACAATTTCAGTTTAATTAAACATACATATATCAATCACTTAGTTCAGGGGGAAAAGATCAGCCCCCTGAACTTCAATGCAAATACAAACATCAACACACAGACCTTTTCTAATTCAAATCACAATTCATAGTTACCAGAGAAACACCAGTATCTGTCTGGATTATCAAAGCAGTTACATGGCTTGCCCAGTCTCAACACTCCTTCCTTGAGTGAGCCCCAAAAGTCAAACACCAAGCTCCCCTCAATTATATTCTGTTCGAAGACCTGAGGGCTCTGACCTCACCCAGGCTGGGTGTGTGAAAGTTCCCCATCCCCAGTATCACATCATATACAAGTCAATGACTGCTGATTGTCTTAGTGCTGAGAAACATTCCAAGACAAGATCCCATTTTACCAGCCCCATTCAAACAAGGGCCAGAATCATTAAAGGCATTTAAGAGAAGAACAGCAAAGAGCCCTGCCCTGATTACCATTACAATCATCAATTCAATATTCAGCATCAATTCATATAGGTTTTCCCAAGTTTTTCTGAAACCACTCTGCTTGTCATGTCTTATAACACAGTAGTATTCCACTAAAATCATATACCAGAACTAATTTAGACTTTCCCCAACTGATACACATTCCCTTGATATCCAATTTTTTGCCATCACAGAAAGAGGTACATGGAGGGGATGGCTATCAATCGGGGAATGGCTGGACAAGATGTGGTATATGAATGCAATGGACTACTATTGTACTATAAGAAATAATCAACAGGCAGACTTTGAGAAAACCTAGAAAGACATATGAACTGATTCTGAATGAAGTGAGCAGAACCAGGAGAACACCATATACAGTAACAGCCACACTGTGTGAGGACTGATTATGATAGACTTAGCCCTTCTCAGCAATTCAAGGACCTAAAACTTTACTGAAGGACTCATGATGGAAAATTTAATCCACATCCAGAGAAAGAACTATGGAATTTGAATGCAGAGTGAAGCAGAATCTTTTCTCTTTCATTTTGTTTTTTCTTTCTCATGGTTTCTCACATTCATTATAATTCTTCTATGCAATATGACTAATGTGAAAATGTGTTTAATAGGAATGTGTGTGGAGAGTACATATCAGATTGCATGCCATTTTGGGGAAGGAATTTAAAACGTATGGAAATGAATGTTAAAAACTGAAAATAAATAAATTAATTATTAAAAGAAAAACAAAAAGAGCTGTTACAAATATTTTTGTACATATTCTATCCCTATTTTCTTTGATCTCTTCGGGAAAAGAGACCTGTTAGTGCTACTGCTAGATCAAATGATTTAGAGAGTTTTATAGCCCTTTTAGCATAGTTCTAAGTTATTTTCCAGAATAGCTAGACCAATTTAGTATTCCACCAACAGAGTATTATTGTTCTTATTTAACCTCCTAGAATTTGTCATTTTCTTTTTTCTTTTTTTTGTCTTTTTTCTTTCCACTTAATAGTATTTTATTTTTTCCAATTAAATGTGAAGATAGTTTTCAACATTGACTTTTTTTTCTTTTTTTTTATAATTTTTTCTTGGATCTTTTTTTTAATTTCTTTTTTAAAATTATTTTATTATTTATTTAATATTTTAGTTTTCAACATTGATTTCCACAAGATTTTGAGTGACAAATTTTCTCCCAATTTCTAACCTCTCCCCCAATCCAAGATAGCATATATTCTGATTGCCCTGTTCCCCAGTCAGCCCTCCCTTCTGTCATGCCAGTCGCAACCCCCATCCCCTTTCCCCTTACTTTCTTGTAGGGCAGGACACATTTTTATGCCCCATTCCCCATATATCTTATCTCTCAGTTGCATGCAAAAACAACTATTTCTTTTGAGCACCTGGTTTTAAAACTTTGATTTCCAAATTCCCTCCCTTCTTCCCTTTCCTCCCATCCTCCCTAAGAAGGAAAGCAATTCAACATAAGCCACACAAGAATCATTATGCAAAACTCTTCCACAATACTCATGTTGTGAAAGAATGACTATATTTCCCTCCATCCCGTCCTGTTCCCCTTAACTCAGCTTTCTCCCTTGACCCTGTCCCTTTTCAAAAGTGTTTACTTTTGATTACCTCCTCCCCCAATCTGCCCTCCCTTCTATCGTCCCCCTCCTTTTTTAACCCCTTCACCCTACTTACCTATGGGGTAAGATACCCAATTGAGTGTGTATGGTGTTCCCTCCTCAAGTAGAATCTGATGAGAGCAAGATTCATTCACTCCCCCTCACCTGCCTCCTCTTCCCTTCCAACAGAGCTGCTTTTTCTCACCACTTTTATGTGAGATAATTTATCCCATTCTATCTCTCCCTTTTTCTGTCTCTCAATATATTCCTCTCTCATCCCTTAATTTTATTTTATTTTTTTAGATATCATACCTTCATATTCAGTTCACCCTGTGCCCTCGGTCTACATATATATATATATATATATATATATATATATATATATATATATATATATATATATATATATATATATACATATACATTCCCTTCAACTACCCTAATGCTGAGAAAGGTCTCATGAATTACACACATCATCTTTCCATGTAGGAATGTAAAGAAAACAGTTCCACTTTATTAAGTCCCTTATGATTTCTTTTTCTTGTTAACCTTTTCATGCTTCTCTTGATTCTTGTGTTTGAAAGTCAAATTTTCTATTCATCTTTGGTCTTTTCACTAAGAAAGCTTGAAAGTCCTCTATTTTATTGAAAATCCATATTTTGCCTTGGAGCATGATACTCAGTTTTGCTGGGTAGGTGATTCTAGGTTTTAATCCTAGCTCCATTGACCTCCGGAATATCGCATTCCAAGCCCTTCGATCTCTTAATGTAGAAGCTGCCAGATCCTGGGTTATTCTGATTGGGTTTCCACAATACTCAAATTGTTTCTTTCTGGCTGCTTGCAGTATTTTCTCCTTGATCTGGGAGCTCTGGAATTTGGCAACAATATTCCTAGGAGATTTCTTTTTGGGATCTATTTGAGGAGGCGATCGATGGATTCTTTCAATTTCTATTTTGCCCTGTGGCTCTAGAATATCAGGGCAATTCTCCTTGATAATTTCTTGAAAGATGGTATCTAGGCTCTTTTTTTGATCATGGCTTTCAGGTAGTCCAATAATTTTTAAATTATCTCTCCTGGATCTATTTTCCAGGTCAGTGGTTTTTCCAATGTAATATTTCACATTGTCTTCCATTTTTTCATTCCTTATAATATCTTGATTTCTCATAAAGTCACTAGCTTCCACTCCTCTAATCTAATTTTTAAGGTGGTATTTTCTTCAGTGATTTTTGTACCTCCTTTTCCATTTGGCTAATTCTGCCTTTCAAGGCATTCTTCTTCTCATTGGCTTTCTGGACCTCTTTTGCTGTTTGAGTTAGTCTATTTTTTAAGGTGTTATTTTCTTCAGTATTTTTTGGGGGGGTCTCCTTTAGCAAGTCATTGACTTGTTTTTCATTGTTTTCCTGCATCTCTCTCATTTCTCTTTCCAATTTTTCCTCTACTTCTTTTACTTGTTTTTCCAATTCCTTTTTGAGCTCTTCCATGGCCTGAGACTAATTCATATTTTTCTTGGAGGCTTTTGATGTAAGCTCTTTGACTTTGTTGACTTCTTCTGGCTGTATGTTTTGATCTTCTTTGTCATTGAAAAAAGATTCTATAGTCTGAGTCTGAGTCTGCCTCCTTTTCACTGCCTGGCCACGTTTCCAGCCAACTACTTGACCTTTGAGCTTTTTGGCAGAGTATGACTGCTTGTAGTCAATCTTTAGGGTCCAAGCACTGCTATTTTCAGAGCTACTTCTACTTCACTGTCACTGCAAGCTCTGCTACATCAGTGCTCCTCCTCCCCCAAGAACTGCCCATCAGGATTGTGACCCAGATCCAAGCAGGGCAAAGCAAGCCCTTTACTCCTGCTCTGGTCTGCCACTTGATTCCTCCCACCACATGAGCCTGGGACTCTGTAAGCGGCTGACACTGGAGCTCTGGAAGCCACCACCGGGCACCACATCTGCAACCCCCAGGGTTGGGGCCAGCCCACTTTCTAACCTTATCTAGCAGTTTTGCCACTAACCTGCTCCATGGTCTTTGGTCTCAATGATTAATGGCCCTAAGGCTTGCTCCAGGCTGACTCCTGGTCTGTTCTGTCCTGGAGTGGCCCAAGCTGGGCTGCGCTATGTTCCCTGCACCATACAATAGACCCTTCCCAGTGACCATCCAGCCTGTCCTGGGCTGGACACCTGCTTCTCTCTACTATTTTGTGGGTTCTGCAGCTCTAGAATTTGGTCAGAGCCATTTTTTTAGGTGTTTGGAGGGATTTAGGGGAAAGCTTAAGCAAGTCCCTGCTTTCCAGCCACCATCTTGTCTCATTTTCTTTTTTCTGTCGTGTTAACCCATCTGACAGGTATGAAGTGGTGCCTCACAGATATTTTAATTTGCATTTCTCTAATCATTAATGATTTGACACATTTTTTATGGGACTATTTTTAGCTTTGATTTCTTTTTTCTGAAAACTTCCTGTTCCTATCATTGGAGCATTTATCAGCTGGGGAATGGCTTTCATTTTTTATAAATTTGACTCAGTTTCCTATATATTTGATAAATGACCCCTTTATTCAAGAAATTTTATGTAATTAAAACATATAAAACTTCATTTTCTAGGGTATCTTTAAGCAAGAATGTAGTTTCCCTAATAATCTCTTCTAATTTGGATTTAATTTTACTTTTGATTATCTGATTTCATGATTGCTACCCCTACCTTTTTTACATCAACTGAAGAATATTTTTCCTGTCCCAGTTTCTTATTTTAACTCTGTGTATGTGTCTGTCTGTTTCAAGGGTGTCTCTTTTAAACAATATATTATTGGATTCTGGATTCCAAACCATTGTGCTATCCAGTATCATTTTATGAGTCAATAAAGCCAATTCACATTCACAATTATGATTACTAATTGTATGTTTACCTGCATTCTACTTAATTTTCTCTTTTAATTTTATATACACACAGTGACATATATATGTGTGTGTGTGTGTGTGTATACACATACATGCATATGTATATATATATATATATGTGTGTGTGTGTATATATATATATATGTGTATATATATATATATATATGTGTGTATATATATATTCCCCTTTATACTTCACTCCCTCTTTTTATCCTTCTCCATCTCTTTTTACTGAGCACATGCTCAAAATTGTTTTGCTTCTGACAACTGCATCTCTTAATCCCCTCTTCCTTTTATCACCCGCCTACTTTCTTTTGTCCTTTCCCCTCCCAATTCTCTTTTGAATAAGATAGATTTCTTTGCCTGACTGTTTCTGTATGTATTAACTCTTTGAACTAATTCTAATGAGATTGAGGATGAAGCATTGCCCAGCAATCCTCCTTTTCCTCTCCACTATAAAAGTTTTTATCTCATGCTTCTCTTTTATGTGGGATATTTTTCTCCATTCTGCCTCTCCTTTACCCATCTCCTGATGAATCTCTCTTTCTCATGTGTCCATTTTCTGAGATCATCTCAACATAATTGACTCATATCTGTTCCACTGTCTTTGTAGATTCCTTCTAACTGACCTAATAATAATAAAGCTCTGAGGAGTTACATTCATTGTCTACTCATATGGGAATGTAAATAGTTCAACTTTACTGAGTTCCTTGTGACTTGTCTTTCATGTTTACCTTTTTATGCTTCTCTTCAGTCTTGTATTTGAATGTCACATTTTCTATTAAGCACTGGTCTTTTCATCAGGAAATTTAAAATCCTCCATTTCATTAAATATACATTTTCCCCTGAAGGATTATATTCATCATATGGACTGGGTAGATTATTCTAAGTTGTAATACTAGCTCCTTTGCCTTCTAGAATATCATATTCCAAGCTCTTCACTCCTTTAACTTAGTAGCTGCTGAATCCTCTTTGCACCTACTTATTGCCATGGCATTTGAATAGTTTCTTTTTGGCTTCTTGAAGTAGTTTCTCTTTAAGGTGAAAGCTCTGGAATCAGCTATAATACTTCTGGGTATTTTCATTTTGTGATCTCTTTCAAAAGACAATCAATATATTTTTATTTCTATTTTACTTTCTGGATCTAATATACTGAGACATTCTTTCTTTATAAGTTCTTTTTTTTAAATTTAATTTAAATTTATTTATTTAACATATTTGGTTTTCAGCATTGATTTTCACAACAGTTTGAATTACAAATTTTTTCCCCATTTCTACCCTCCCCCCCACAAGAAGATGGCTTATATTCTGGTTGCCCTGTTCCCCAGTCAGCCCTCCCCTCCATCAGCCCCCTCCCCTCTCATCCCCTTTTCCCTTCCTTTCTTGTAGGGCAAGATAAATTTCTACGCCCCATTGCCTGTGTATCTTATTTTTTAGTTGCATGCAAAAACTTTTTTTTTTGAACATCTGATTTTAAAACTTTCAGTTCCAAATTCTCTCCCCTCTTCCCTTCCTACCCACCCTCCCTAAGAAGTCGAGCAATTCAACCTAGGCAACACATGTATCATTATGTATAACCCTTCCACAATACTCATGTTGTGAAAGGCTAACTACATTTTGCTCCTTCCCAACCCATCCTGCTTTATTGAATTTTCTCCCTTGACCATGTCCCCTTTCCAAAGTGTTTGTTTTGATTACCTCCACCCCCATCTGCCCTCCCCTCCATCATCCCCCCCCTTTTATTTTTTTTTATCTTCCTCCCTCTTCTTTCCTGTGGGGTAAGATACCCAACTGAGTATGTATGGTATTCCCCCTTAGGCCAAATGTGATGAGAGCAAGGTTCACTCATTCCCCCCTCACCTGCCCTCTCCCCTCCTCCCACAGAACTGCTTCCTCTTGCCACCTTTACATGAGATAATCCACCCCATTCTATCTCTCCCTATCTCCCTCTCTCAGTATGTTGCTCTCTCATCCCTTAATTTCATTTTATTTCTTTTAGATATCTTCCCTTCATCTTCAACTCACCCTGTGTCTGCTCTCTCTCTTTTACATATATAAATATACATATACATATACAAACAGACATATATATACATATACATATATAAACAGACATATATATACACATATATACATAGATATATACATACATACACATTCTCTTATATATATATATATATATATATATATATATATATATATACATAAACATATACACATATATATATATATATATGCATATTCCCTTCAACTACCCTAATACTGAGGTCTCATGAATCATACACATCATCTTTCCATGTAGGAATGTAAACAGAACAGTTCAACTTTAGTAAGTCTCTTGCAATTTCCGTTTCTTGATTACCTTTTCATGCTTCTCTTGATTCTTGTGTTTGAAAGTCAAATTTTCTGTTCAGTTCTGGTCTTTTCATTGAGAAAGCTCGAAAGTCCTCTATTTTATTGAAAGTCCATATTTTGCCTTGGAACATGATACTCAGTTTTGCTGGGTAGGTGATTCTAGGTTTTAATCCTAGCTCCATTGACCTTCGGAATATTGCATTCCAAGCCCTTCGATCTCTTAATGTAGAAACTGCCAGGTCTTGGGTTATTCTGATTGGGTTTCCACAATACTCAAATTGTTTCTTTCTGGCTGCTTGCAGTATTTTCTCCTTGATCTGGGAGCTCTGGAATTTGGCAACAATATTCCTAGGAGATTTCTTTTTGGGATCTATTTGAGGAGGCGATCGATGGATTCTTTCAGTTTCTATTTTGCCCTGTGGCTCTAGAATATCAGGGCAGTTCTCCTTGATAATTTCTTGAAAGATGGTATCTAGGCTCTTTTTTTGATCATGGCTTTCAGGTAGTCCAATAATTTTTAAATTATCTCTCCTGGATCTATTTTCCAGGTCAGTGGTTTTTCCAATGAGATATTTCACATTGTCTTCCATTTTTTCATTCCTCTGGTTCTGTTTTATAATATCCTGATTCCTCATAAAGTCACTAGCTTCCACTTGCTCCAATCTAATTTTTAAAGTAGTATTTTCTTCAGTGGTCTTTTGGACCTCCTTTTCCATTTGGCTAATTCTGCCTTTCAAGGCATTCTTCTCCTCATTGGCTTTTTGGATCTCTTTTGCCATTTGAGTTAGTCTATTTTTAAGGTGTTGTTTTCTTCAGTGTATTTTTCAGTATTTTTTGGGGGGGTCTCCTTTAGCAAGTCATTGACTTGTTTTTCATGGTTTTCTCGCATCCTTCTCATTTCTCTTCCCAATTTTTCCTCTACTTCTCTAACTTGCTTTTCCAAATCCTTTTTGAGTTCTTCTATGGCCTGGGGCCAGTTCATGTTTTCCTTGGAGGCTTTTGTTGTAGGCTCTATGACTTTGTTGTCTTCTTTAGGCTGTATGTCTTGGTCTTCTTTGTCAGCAAAGAAAGAATGCAAAGTCTGAGACTGAATCTGGGTGTGTTTTCGCTGCCTGGCCATATTCCCAACCAACTAACTAGACCCTTGAGTTTTTCAGTGGGGTATGACTGCTTGTAGACTAACGAGTTCTATGTTCCACGTTTGGGGGGGAGGTGCCAGCTCTGTCAGACCCGCACTGCTCCTTCCCCAAGAACTCCCAACCCGAACTGGGCTTAAATCTTCAGCAGGCTGTGCACCCCTGCTCTGATCCGCCACTTAATTCCTCCCACCAGGTGGGCCTGGAGCCGGAAATAACAACAGTTGTAGCTGCCCCACCTCCGCTGCCCCCGGTGCTGGAAGCCGAACCGCGAACTCCTTCCACTTCTGGCAGCTTTTCATACTAACCTTCTCTGCATTCTTTGGTGTTTGTGGGTCCAGGGGTCTGGTAACTGCCACAACTCACATATTCAGGGCACTAGGGCCCCCTCAGCCCGGCTTCTGGTCTGGATGGTCCACGCCGCTCAGGCTGGGCTCTGCTCCACTGCGTTCCCAGCTCCCAGCTCCCAGCTCCCAGCTCCCAGCTCTGTGTGGAATAGACCTCACCCAGAGACCATCCAGGCTGTCCTGGGCTGGAGCCCTGCTTCCCTCTGCTGTTCTGTGGGTTCTGCCATTCTAGAATTGGTTCAGAGCCATTTTTTATAGGTTTTTGGAGTGACTCGGTAACAGAGCTCACTCTAGTCCCTGCTTACCAGCCGCCATCTAAGTTCTTATAATGACATCTAGGATCTTTTTTTTCATTGCTTTCAGGTAGACCAATAATTCTTCAATTATCCCTCCTAAATCTTCTTTCCATATCAGTTATTTTTCCAGTGACATAGTTCACATTTCCTTCTATTTTGTTTTCACACTGTCTTCTTCTGAATTTTGGTCTTGGTTTTTCCAAGCACAGTAGTAGCTTTTATGATCAAGTGCTTTTTCATTGTTGTTTGCTAATTTTTTATTTTATTACTTGATTTTGAACTCTATGTTAAAATTTGGCTTTTTGCACTTTGTGATAGGAAGACGCTGTTCCAATTTCAAGTTTTTTGGGTGCTATTGTTTTTGAACTAACTCTGCTGGTCTGCAATTTTTAGTGCTTCCAAGGTGGTGTGACCTGGGGAGAGGTGTGGTCATTGCTCTCCTGGTTTGCAGTCTGGCCTTTACCTAAAAAGGACTCTTAATCTCCTGCAGCTGCAATGTGAGTATTCCTCTTGTTCCTGCAACTATGATGAGTTCCCCTGATTCCCTGCAGCCACAGGGTCTAGTGTTCCTGTATACCCTGGAACTGGAACCTAGAACTGTGTATAAGCAATAGGCCAAACAGCTCGGAGTTCTGTACCTATTGTCAACTCAGAGTCCCCTATAATCTCTGACCAGCCATCCAAATCCCTTATTATTTCTAGTCTGACAACTCCAGAGGCTGCTACAGCCATTGTAGCAGCTGCCTCTAAGACCCACTGCTAGAATGGATGATATATTTTCTCCTCACCAGCTCCTACCCCAATGACAGCAGAATGAAGAGGTCCTTCTTATTTCCTAAGTTGTCTTGGGCTAGAAAAATACCTTACCCTGACCTTTTGTTGGTTCTGTCACCCTAGAATTCAATTTGAGGCATTTTAAACCTTATTTGAAAGGCAATGTTGAGAGAATTTGGTAGGATTGCTGCTTCTACTCCATCATCTTGGTTCCACCTCCCTCCATATATGTATACCTAAAACAAAGATGGATGACTTGGGAAATAGCAAAAATGGAAAATCATATGAGAATAGCTCTTTGACCTATCTTGATCCTCTCACTCCATATGAGAGGGGTTAGATGGGGAAATTCTGGGAAATTCAGAGTGTCTTAGATAAGAGAAACTCTGGAAGGCTATAGGCTGCATCATTTGTTATCTTAAGTCAAGCTTTGGCAGCCTATCATACAAAGATCATGAAAAATTAGCACACGATAATTTTCATTGACACATTGTCTAATACCAGAAATCTTGATCAAAATACAAAGTAGTAATTTTGTCTTTATCCCCTCCACCTACTTTCTGAATCCCTCTATTGTTCTTAGGGTACACTAGTTCTCCAATTTCCATCCAAGCCTTTTTTCCTTACAGGTGATTCCACACCCCAACCCATACCCCATAGAATTTGTCATCCAACCTCTTTCAAGGCTTGCCTTCCTTTAGTGCTGCTGACTTATCCAAGTGTTCAGTTGCTGACCTGATTAAAGAAACCAAAATATGAGTTGGTTACTTTAACCATACCCTTTGGTTGATTTACATGTATTGTAAAAATGGCACTTGTTAATTCAAATAACTACCTCCCTACAAATTCACTTCAATTTCAAGGGAGAGGAATGAGATTTTGCAATTTTGTTTTTATTTTGTTTTTGTTTTCTCAGTTGACATGGGAATTTAGCCTTGGTTAGGAGTATTCAACTATACACTCACCTTCACTTCCATACATGTATAATATGTACATGTATATACACACATATACATGTGTGTACTTGTGCATTCATGTGTATATATACATATACATATATACATATGCATGTGTGTATGTGTTTATATATGTGTGTGTATATATACACACATATACATATATATGAGTATTATATGAATATATTTAGCACCACTCAAAGGCTTGGTAAAAATAGTAATTACTTTCAAAAAAAAACTTGTAGGCTGGCACAACAAATGTTTAACATTACAAATCTCCATGTGTAAATAGGTAGTATCTTGTAAAGATATTAATACCACATATTAGGGAATAAGATTCCAAATAGGTTTCATTTTCATTATCGTCTACATGAATCAAGGTTCACAGCTATAAGAAACAAAAATGATCATCTAGTCCAAGCTCCTCAACTTACAGAAGATGTAATTGACATCTAGAAAGGTCATATCAGTTCCCCAGAATTTTATAGGCAGTAAATAATAGAAGTATGATTTAAACACATGGCCTCTGGTGGATGAAGGCTGAATGCATTTTTTTCTCTTTTATTAGGGTGGAGTGGAAAGACGTAGAAAGAGCATGGAAAGAGATAAAGCATTTATTAAATGTTGGGATACAAATACAAACAAGCAAAAGTACCCCTACCCTTAAAGAACTTAGAATCTAATAGAGGAATACCACACATAAATGGGAGTACTTGGAAAGGGAAGGGCATGAAATCCAGTGAGAAATGCCTTTCCTTGATTCAAGGCAGCTGACCAGGAGGTAAATAGTCCAGAGAGTGAGAGTCAAGTTAATCAGGAAGGGAGTATGGGGACCTTTAAAGTGGCAGTCTGGGCTAAAGAGTCACCAATCAAGTTAGAGGTTTCTTCAGATTAGAAAGTTAGTGGTGGAAGAGGCAGAGAAGTCTAGAACAGGAAGCTATGTATTTGTATCCCCATGTTTACACATAGGCACTCACAAAATGTCTGTTGAATAAAACTGATTATTCAGATGCTCTTGTTAATATAATATTACAGTTAGCATAGCTGTCAATTATAAATTCTATAGGTCCATCACCATTTTGTCAGAGTTAGAATATCTTCCACTGAAATGAAACTGAAAATAGCTGACATTTGCTTTGATGATTCTGAAAACACTTGAGGTTCTGACAATAACCAAGATTCTTTCCTATGAGTTGTCTTGTAAGTATTAGAGTGAAACTACCCTATAGACAATAAGTAACAGAGCTATAAATGAACCAACATCCTCTTACTCTATAGTCCATTATCATGATACTACACCACATCAACTCTTGGGCAGAGTAATGCTCCAAACAATCACAATTATACATTCCCTCTTTTTTGAGCTCAACTGGTCCCATTCCACTCCCACTCCCAATTACTTAGGCTTAGAGGTAGCTGACAAACAGTAGCTCTTCTCTCCAAATAAAATTTGTTATATAGGTCAAGTCCCAAATGAGAGACAAAGTCAAGTTATTCTGCTAAAGTGGAATTTGGCTGTATTGGACAGTGCTTGAAAGAAGAGAGGTATAGGTTGGAATTTGAAAATAATTTAACGTAGAGAAATTTGCTGTATTCTATTTCCTTAATAGGATTAAATCTACTCCCCTAGTCATACTCTTTGGGAGACTGTGAGTTACAGAGGGGTTCCTTCTTAGGTCAAACGATAACACAAATTTGAGAGAAAAAGGTTCTTATTGGCAAATCAAGTGTTACATTTTAGATTTTATATCTGACATTGTCCTCACTACAAAATCCGTAGCAGGCAGCATAATGCATAGCTCTCCTTCTATGCTGATTTATATTCTGCATAGAATCAATTCATTAAAATTAATACAAATACGTAATATGAGAGGAGCAACATCGAGTACTTCTTTCTCATGAGGAAGTTGACTTGTAAAACTTCTCTAACCAATCTAACATCAAATATTTGTGAAACAAAACTTATTGACAATCATTCAACCTTGAAACATTAGGATGAATCAAAATATGGGCAAAAACAAGCCAAAACAAATCTGTCCTGTTAGCATTTTAAAAAGATTTTAGGTACATTATTTTTTCCCAGGTGACATTTGGTAGATTGATTGCCTCTTCCCACTGGACATTTATAGTTTATAAATTGCTTTTAGATGCAAGTTAAAAGTTTGCTTTCTTTTTACTTGGCTGTTCTCAGAAGCCATTTGTTTTCTGATTAAGACTAACATGAGGGTTGGAGGAAAGATCAGATTGTCATTAATTTGAGCTTAAAATACAGAACTTTAGAGAAGCTAATCATCTCTATAGAATTTGTATTGAAAAGATTGGCAAGAAAAAAAGGCATTAATGTAAGCTTTTAAAAATTACAGTGGCAAAACCATTCTAAAAATTTTAGAAAATGAAAGTCATCTTTATCTCAATGTTTCTCCCTCACCATTAATATGAGAAAATGGGAATATGCCTTATATGATAAATGTGAATGCCTGATAGGAAAAAAGACAATGCAAATTGGCAAAAAAAAATGACTAAGTTATACACTTTCTGAGAAAAGCAGTTTTGTGAAATTCAGGAAGGCATAATGACTCTAGACTGGCTAGTTGCCAAATATCTTATCAACTTCTGTTGTCAAACTGAATGTCACTGACCACTAGGCAGCTAAAAGAGAGGCTCCAACAGGCATGTTAAGTTAGTTGGAATGCTCAGTGTTCAGGTCAACTAAACACAATGAACCCTACTTCTGATTCTATATTGCCTACCTCAGAGCCGTTGACCTCTTTATTAGTTTATACCTTGAAGCTGATTTTGCGAAAGCCTCTCTCAGATCTTGCTGCTACATAATCTGACAGCTAGATTAACATGAAAGCCTTTTTCTTCTCCTTTCTGGCATGTGTGTGTCCCTGAGTCACATACGATGTACCTCTTTCCACTCTTGTTATTAACACAGAAGGACAGACAGCGGGACAGACAGCCAGACATACACACACACACACACACACACACACACACACACACACAGGCACACACACACACAGCCAATCTCTCCATATAAGTCTGTCCCTTTGGTAGAACTAACTACCAGCCACAATGCTGGGTAGGGTTTGATGATGTCACCATTTAAGTTTAATAAAATCTCTGATCCTTAGTTTATTCATGTGGAAAAAATAAGAATTTAGACTAATTTTCTAAGATCCCTCCAAACCTGTAATCCCAGGGAAAAAAATATAATAAGCATGGCAAATTAAAATGATTAAATGCAAATAGATGTCTTCTTTTGTTTAAAAGTACTTGAAAAGAGTTAATTCAGATATATTTTAAGCACCTGCTGGACACTTATTCCCACCTGCCCTTCAAAAGTACTCTTACAGTGTTAAACCAGTAGGGAAGATAGTAGAGCTGAAGTTCAAGAATAGAAATGCATTAAATATAGTTGTACTGATAGGAGACTGCCCTGCCATTTCTACAAAGGCTAGAAATGGAAATAGCCACATTTGGTCACAGGACAACAATTGCTAGTGTTAGCACTTCATGATTCTGTGAGGACAGAGAAGGTATATAATGGAAAATATTTTTTCTTTTATTTTTCCTCTGTACTTAGTCAGCATTGTTACAGTGACCTGATGTTCCTACGTGTTTGTTTTATTCTGAGTTTATCAATGAGCCTTGTTACTCCACTGCCTGCTCTCAAAGACTACTTAAGAAGGATTCTCCGATAGGTGTGTCCCCAATTTAGGTCATATGATAAGCAATTCCAAGGAAGCACATTAAAAGACCACTACTTTCAGCCCATGATGATTTCATTTCAGGTTTAGCAAATTCTATTTATCTGATCCTACCTTCTGAGACTTACCCTTACAAAGGGGAAAGATCTTAGTGAGTCAGTCAGTCACTCACTCAATAAGCATTTATTGGACTTCTACTATGTGCCAAGCACTCTGCTAAATGCTGGGTACTAAAAGGGAATAAAGACCCTATCACAATGAACAAATAATCACAAATTCATAACTTGTTTTTTTCTTATTTTCTCATATTAAAATGACCTAAATGATTTTAACTTGTGAACTCCAAGAATTCCCTTTAAGATACTTTTATACACATTAGTTTGTGGGAGAATTAAAGCTAAGGATCCCTGGTCAACAGGCAAGTTTGTGGCATTTCAAAGGTCACTTCCATACATCTAAAGAGAATAGTCTGGAGAAATATCCTTGTGAGGTGTATTAGGCAGATTTTTCTAAGTATTTCAGTGTTTAACTAATCTCTTCCTTCCCCTACAACTCACACAAACTTGTCCTAATATGAGGGTAACCACCAGATGGCACTATTATCAGGCTTATTTGGAATGATGTCTCAACAGAAAGGATCAAGAGCCTAGTCAAGGTTAGTGAGGATTTTTCATATCATGCTGGTTTGAAAAAGAAACAAAGCCCAGAAATAACATGCTTTGAGTCTTATGTGGAATAGAGGAAAATGTATAAAACAAATGATTAATTGGGAGGACATATGAATCAGAAAACCGGTGGTCAAAGTAGATTAATAAATACTGCAAAATCTAACTTTCTTTTTTTTTGTAATTAAGATTTTTTATTTTTAGTTTACAATACTTAGTTCCACAAAATTTTGAGTTCCAGATTTTCTTCCCTGCCCCCCCCCAACGATGGCATGGAATCTGATATATCTTCTACATACAACTTCACATTGAACTTATTTACACAATAGTCAAATTGTTAAGAAGAATTATGACCAATGGAATGAATCATGAGAAAGAAGAAACAAAACCAAAAAAAGAGGAAAAAAAGGGGGGAAAAAAGCTAGCATAAAGTGTTCATCGATCTGCATTCAGACTCCATAGTTCTTTCTCTGGATGTAGATAGCTTTCTCCATCATGAGTACTTTGGAGTTGTCTTTGCACCTTGTATTGATGAGAAGAGCAAGGTCCATCAGGGTTAGTTATCACAGAATCCATGTATCTGTCGTTGTGTATAATGTTCTCCTGGTTCTGCTCCACTCGCTCAGAATTATGTCATGAAGGTTTTTCCAGGTTATTATGAACTCCATATCATCCCCATTTCTTATAGCACAATAGTATTCCATTACCTTCATATACCACAACTTATTCAGCCTTTCCTCAATTGATGGACATCCCCTTGATTTCCAATTCTTTGCTACTACAAAAAGAGCCACTATAAATATTTTTATACACGTGGGTCCTTTTCCCACTTGTGTGATCTCTTTGGGATACAACCCTAGAAGCGGTATTGCTGGGTCAAAGGGTATGAACGTTTTTATACCCCTTTGGGCATAGTTCCGAATTGCTCTCCAGAATGGCTGGATCAGTTCACAACTCCACCAGCAATATAACAATGTTCCAATTTTCCCACATCCTCTCCAGCATTTATCAATAAGATCAGGTGTGAAACAAGGATGTCCGTTATCACCCCTACTATTCAATTTGGTACTAGAAATGTTAGCTATAGCAATAAGAGAATAAAAAGAAATTGAAGGAATTAGAATAGGCAAAGAAGAAACTAATTTATCACTTTTTGCAGATGATATGATGGTTTACTTAGAGAATCCTAGAGAATCAAGTAAAAAAACTACTTGAAATAATAAACAACTTCAGCAAAGTTCCAGGATATAAAATAAACCCACATAAATTCTCAGCATTCCTATACATTACTAACAGAGCCCAACAGCAAGAGATAGAAAGAGAAATTCCATTCAAAGTCTAACTTTCAATAAAAGCTGTTAAAACAAAAATATTATTTACTATCTACCTAATCAATCTCTTCAGAGAACATATTATCTGAGTTGTAAAATTCAACTAAAATAAGACTATGAGGACTTCTCAAGCCAGAAAACGTAAGAGGTGAAGAATTAGTTTATGGTGAAAATCATAATTCCTTTCACAATAATAAACAAGGGAAGAAGCTACAACGGTATAAAGACGTAAGAAAAACACACAAACAGGATAAGATCCTTAGAAATAAAACTCATCTTCTTTCTCTCTTTAAAATCCATAGTCAATCTCAAGGCTTATTTGTTTTTAATGTTTGACTAAACCACATACAGCTAAGAATGTTATTTTTACATTCTTAAGAAAATATCTTCAGTGTATTTTTCAGTATTTTTTGGGTCTCCTTTAGCAAGTCATTGACTTGTTTTTCATAGTTTTCTTGCATCCTTCTCATTTCTCTTCCCAATTTTTCCTCTACTTCTCTAACTTGCTTTTCCAAATTCTTTTTGAGCTCTTCCATGGCCTGGGACCAGTTCATGTTTTTCTTGGAGGTTTCTGTTGTAGGCTCTTTGACTTTGTTAACTTCTTCTGTCTGTATGTTTTGGTCTTCTTTATCACCAAAGAAAGAATGCAAAGTCTGAGACTGAATCTGGGTGCGTTTTCACTGCCTGGCCATATTCCCAACCAACTAACTTGACCCTTGAGTTTTTCAGGGGGTATGACTGCTTGTAGACTAAAGAGTTCTATGTTCCATGTTTGGGGGGGATGTGCCGGCTCTGCCACACCAGCACTACTCCTTTCCCAAGAACCCCATCCCGGATTGGGCTTAAATCTTCAGCAGGCTGTGCACTCCTGCTCTGATCCACCACTTAATTTGTCCCACCAGGTGGGCCTGGGGCCGGAAGCAATTCCAGCTGTAGCTGCACCACCTCCGCTGTCCCCAGGGCCAGTAGCCAAACCGAGAACTCCTTCCACTCCCACAGCTTTTCCCACTAACCTTCTCAGCTGGCTTTGGTGTTTGTGGGTTGAGAAGACTGGTAACTGCTGCAGCTCACTGATTCAGGGCGCTAGGGCATGTTCCGCCCGGCTCCTGGTCTGGTCAGTCCACGCTGCTCACACTGGGCTCTGCTCCGCTCTGCTCACAGCTCCCAGCTCCATGTGCGATAGACCTCACCCAGAGACCATCCAGGCTGTCCTGGGCCAGAGCCCTGCTTCCCTCTACTGTTTTGTGGGTTCTGCAGTTCTAGAATTGGTTCAGAGCCATTTTTTATAGGTTTTTGGAGGGACTTGGCAGGGGAGCTCATGCTAGTCCCTACTTTCCTGCTGCCATCTTGGCTCCGCCCATCAAAAAATATTGAAAAACACACTGAAGAAAACAACACCTTAAAAAATAGACTAACTCAAATGGCAAAAGAGCTCCAAAAAGCCAATGAGGAGAAGAATCCTTGAAAGGCAGAATTAGCCAAATGGAAAAGGAGGTCCAACGGACCACTGAAGAAAATACTACATTAAAAATGAGATTGGAGCAAGTGGAAGCTAGTGACCTGATAAAAAATCAAGATATTATAAAAAAAACCAAAGGAATGAAAAAAATGGAAGACAATGTGCAATATCTCACTGAAAAAACCACTGACCTGGAGAATAGATCCAGGAGAGACAATTGAAAAAATTACTGGACTACCTGAAAGCCATGATCCAGAAAAGAGCCTAGATATCATCTTTCAAGAAATTATCAAGGAGAACTGCCCTGATATTCTAGAGCCACAGGGCAAAATAGAAATTGAAAGAAATCCATCGATCGCCTCCTCAAATAGATCCCAAAAAGAAATCTCCCAGGAATATTGTCGCCAAATTCCAGAGCTCCCAGATCAAGGAGAAAATACTGCAAGCAGCCAGAAAGAAACAATTTGAGTACTGTGGAAACACAATGAGAATAACCCCAGATCTGACAGCTTCTACATTGAGAAATTGAAGGACTTGGAATACGATATTCCGGAGGTCAATGGAGCTAGGATTAAAACCTAGAATCACCTACCCAGCAAAACTGAGTATCATGCTCCAAGGCAAAATATGGATTTTCAATAAAATAGAGAACTTTCAACCTTTCTCGGTGAAAAGACCAGAGCTGAATAGAAAATTTGACTTTCAAACACAAGAATCAAGAGAAGCATGAAAAGGTAATCAAGAAAAAGAACAAGAAAAATAAATTGCAAGGGACTTACTAAAGTTGAGCTGTTTTGTTTATATTCCTACGTGGAAAGATGACATGTCTGATTCATAAGACCTCAGTATTAGGGTAGCTGAAGGGAATATGGATATATATATGTGAATGTGTATGCATGTATATATGTATGGGTATGCATGTATATATGTATGGGTACATATATATATACATATATATATATATATATATATATATATATATACACACAGAGAGAGAGAGAGAGAGAGAGAGAGAGAGAGAGAGAGAGAGCGAACACAGGGTGAATTGAAGATGAAGGGAAGATACCTAAAATAAATAAAATCAAATTAAGGGATGAGAGAGGAATATATTGAGAGGGGGAGACAGGAAGAGATAGAATGGGGTGGTTTATCTCACGTAAAGGTGGCAAGAGGAAGCAGTTCTGGGGGAGGAGGGGAGAGGGCAGGTGAGGGGGGAATGAGTGAATCTTGCTCTCATCAGATTTGGCCTGAGGAGGGAATACCATACATACTCAATTAGGTTTCTTACCCCACAGGAAAGAAGAGGGAAGAAGACAAAAAAAGGGGGGATGATGGAGGGGAGGGCTGATGGGGGTAGAGGTAATCAAAAACAAACCCTTTTGAATGGGGACAAGGTCAAGGGAGAAAATTCAGTAAAGAGGGATGGGTTGGGCAGGAGCAAAATATACTGAGTCTTTCACAACATGAGTATTGTGGAAGGGTTATACATAATGATACACATGTGACCTGTGTTGAATTGCTTGACTTCTTAGGGAGGGTGGGTGGGAAGGGAGGAGGGGGGAGAATTTGGAACTCAAAGTTTGCAAAACAGATGTTCAAAAACAACAAAAAAAAGAGCTAGTTTTATGAAAAAACCAATAAAATTGACAAACCTTTGGCCAATTTGATTAAAAAAAGAAAGAAGAAAATCAAATTACCAGTATAAAAAATGAAAAGGGTGAGGTCACCTCTAATGAAGAGGAAATCAAAACAATAATTAGGAATTATTTTGCCCAACTGTATGCCCATAAATTTGACAACCTTAGAGATATGGATGAATATCTACAAAAACATAAACTGCCCAGACTAACAGAGAAGGAAGTGAAATTTCTTAATGACCCCATATCAGAAAAAGAAATTGAGCAGGCCATCAACGAACTCCCTAGGAAAAAATCTCCAGGGCCAGATGGTTTTACATGTGAATTCTATCAAACATTTAAAGAACAACTAATTCCAATACTTTGTAGAATATTTGGGAAAATAGGTGAAGAAGGAGTCCTAACAAATTCTTTTTATGACAGAAATATGGTACTAATACCCAAACCAGGTAGAGTTAAAACAGAGAAAGAAAATTATAGACCAATTTCTCTAATGAATATTGATGCAAAAATTTTAAATAAAATATTAGCAAAAAGATTGCAGCAACTCATTACGAGAATAATACACTATGAGCAGGTAGGATTTATTCCAGGAATGCAAGGCTGGTTCAATATTAGGAAAACTATTAGCATAATTGACCATATCAACAACAAAAATAGCAGAAACCATATGATCATCTCAATAGACGCAGAAAAAGCCTTTGACAAAGTACAACACCCATTCCTATTAAAAACACTAGAAAGCATAGGAATAAGTGGAACCTTCCTCAAAATTATAAATAGCATCTACCTAAAACCATCAACAAGCATTATTTGTAATGGGGATAAACTAGATGCATTCCCAATAAGATCAGGGGTGAAACAAGGATGTCCATTATCACCCCTATTATTCAATTTGGTACTAGAAACATTAGCTGTAGCAATAAGAGAAGAAAAAGAAATTGAAGGAATTAGAATAGGAAAAGAAGAAACTAAATTATCACTTTTTGCAGATGATATGATGATTTATCTAGAGAATCCTAGAGAATCAAGTAAAAAACTACTTGAAATAATAAACAACTTTAGCAAAGTTGCAGGATATAAAATAAACCCACATAAATCCTCAGCATTCCTATACATTACTGACAAAGCCCAACAGCAAGAGATAGAAAGAGAAATTCCATTCAAAGTTACTGAAGGCACTATAAAATATTTGGGAGTCTATTTGCCAAGACAAACCCAGGGCCTATATGAACATAACTATGAAACACTTTTCACGCGAATAAAATCAGATCTAAATAAATGGAGAAATATCAGTTGCTCATGGTTAGGCCAAGCTAATATAATAAAAATGACAATTCTACCTAAATTAATCTATCTATTCAGTGCCATACCAATAGAACTACCAAAAAATTTTTTTACTGAGCTGGACAAAATAATAACAATATTCATTTGGAAAAACAAGAGGTCTAGAGTATCTAGGATATTAATGAAAAGACATGCTAGAGATGGTGGTTTAGCCACACCAGATATTAAACTGTACTACACAGCAGCAGTCATCAAAACTGCCTGGTACTGGTTAAGAAACAGGGGTGTGGATCAGTGGAATAGGATAGGTACACAAGTAGGTGAAATCAACAAGTTTAGCAATCTACTCTTTGATAAACCCAAAGAGGCCAGTTTCTGGGCTAATAATTCACTATTTCACAAAAACTGTTGGGAAAATTGGAAAATGGTAGGGCAAAAACTGGGCATAGACCAATATCTTACACCATATACCAAAATAAAGTCAAAATGGGCTCATGATTTAGGAGTAAAAGTTGATACTCTAAGTAATTTGGGAAAGCAAGGAATAGTTTACTTATCAGATTTGTGGAAAAATAAAGAATTCATGACCCAACAAGAGATAGAGAGCATTACAAAATGCAAAATGGATAATTTTGATTATGTCAAATTGAAATGTTTTTGTACAAAAAAAAGCCAATGCAACAAGAATTAGGAGGGAAGCAGAAAATTGGGAGAAAATCTTTGCAACTAGTATCTCTGATAAAGGCCTCACCTCTAAAATATACAGGGAGCTGAGCCAAATATATAGGAATACAAGCCATTCCCGTATTGAGAAATGGTCAAAGGATATGAACAGGCAATTTTCAGAAGAAGAAATTAAAGCTATCTACAGGCATATGGAAAAATGCTCTGGATCGCTGCTGATTAGAGAAATGCAAATCAAAACAACTCTTAGATACCACATCTCTCCTGTCAGATTGGCTAAAATAACAAATCAGGGGAATGATAAATGCTGGAAAGGATGTGGGGAAATTGGAACATTATTGCATTGCTGGTGGAGTTGTGAGATGATCCAGCCATTTTGGAGGGCAGTGTGGAACTATGCCCAAAGGGCTATAGAAATGTTCATACCCTTTGACCCAGCAATACCACTTCTAGGGTTGTATCCCAAAGAAATCACGCAAGCGGGAAAAGGACCCATATGTACAAGAATATTTATAGCAGCTCTCTTTGTGGTAGCCAAGAATTGGAAAGTAAAGGGATGCCCATCAATTGGGGAATGGCTGAACAAGCTGTGGTATATGAAGGTGATGGAATACTATTGTGCCATAAGAAATGGGGATGATGCAGACTTCATAACAACCTGGAAAAACCTACACGACATAATGCTGAGTGAGCGGAGCAGAGCCAGGAGAACGTTGTGCACAGCCACAGATATATGGATTCCGTGAGGACCAACCCTGACATACTGCACTTTTCTCAGCAACCTAAGGGGCAAGGACAACTCCAGGGGACTCACGATGGAGAATGCTATCTTCATCCAGACAAAGAACTGCGAAGTTTGAATACAGACTGAGGCACACTACATGCTCGCCTTTTCTGCTTCTCTTTTGTTTTTTGTTTTGGGGTTTTTTTTTTGGTTCTGTTTCTTCTTTCTCATGATTCATTCCATTGGTCAAAATTCTTCTCCGCAACTTGACTAGTGCATAAATTAATTCAATGCAAAGTCATTCATGACAGTTATATGAGACTCCATGCCGTCTTGGGGAGGGAGGGGGAAGGGAGAGGAGATAATCTGGAACTCAAAACTATGGAGAACCGTGTGTGGTAAACCAAAAATAAATAAAGAAATTTATAAAAAAAAAAGTTTTTGCATTCAACTAGAAAATAAGATATGCAGGCAATGGGGCGTAGAAATTTATCTTGCCCTACAAGAAAGGAAGTGAAAAGGAGATGGGAGGGGAGTGGGGTGACAGAAGGGAGGACTGACAGGGGAACAGGGTGACAAGGATATTTTCCATCTTGGAGTGGGGGGGAGCGTAGAAATGAGGAGAAAATTTGTAATTCAAACTCTTGTGAAAACCAATGCTGAAAACTAAATATGTTAAATAATTAACTTAAATTTAAAAAAAAATAAAATAAAGTAAAGAAAAAAGAAAATATCTTAACTATATTTCTGTGAAATATTAAATTTTCAGAGATTGAATCAATTTGGAGACTTGAAATAAACAAGTTTTCAATTTCATAATGATAACTAAACAGACTCAAAATTCTCTGTGATAGGTTATAGTTTTAAAACTTAAGACTTGTTTCAAATATTATATCTTAACATTACAAACAGGATGAATTTCATGGAGGTCTAGAATAAAATTATAATGCTGCCTAAGGATGGAACTCATTTTATCTTAATAAGAATGCCTGGCATTTAAACCCTTCTATAATATGGGCTATCCCTATTTTCCAGTCTATTCTTATATTATTCTCTTTCATGTAATTAATATTCTAAACACAATGCACTATTCATCATTTTCATCTACTTTCTGTGACATTCCCTTTATGTGCTTTCAGAATGTCATCCTTCTTTTTGTTTGATAAATTTTTGCCCATTCTTTTAAAAAAAAACACTCAAAACTACCTTCTTCATGAGATTTGCTGCAATGCTCTGGCCTTAATGACACTCTTCCTTGAATTTTCCATAGCACTTTTTCATTGTTCTAACAAGTGAATATCATACATTGCAATTATTTGTGTTGATGTCCCTTCTTTGACTATAAAATCCATGTAGAAAGGAATTGTATTGTGTCTCAATTTTGTTATCTCTCAGAACACAACATGGTATTCTCATGTGCTGAAAATACTTAATGTTAGGTCAGTTGAACTTTAGTTCTTAACTTAAAAATAAAATATTTATTAAGTATTTATTATATATAAGTCAAAAGGCTAGGTACTGTGGGGAATAGAAAAATGAGCAAGATACAATATTTTTTTCCTTATGGATCTTAGAGTCTAATTAAAGAGATAGGTATATATACCTATAAAAAGACCATTGACAAGATCAGTGGAACAGATCACATAGGGAAGAATCAGAATCAATAAAACTCAATAGTTCAGTGTTCTGAAAACCCTAGAATATAAAATCCTTGAGGGAAAAAAACAGTTTGTTTGATAAGAACTGCTCAAAAAATTTAAAGCATAGAATAGCAAAAGATTTAAAGAGATTTTTATATAATATCCCCAAATAAATTTCAAAAGCTTATGTAAACTAAATGTAAAAGGCTAAAGTATTTAAAAAATAAAGAAGCATGGAAAGAAGCATCTTTCACAACTAAGATTATAAAGAGAATTCTTAAACAAGGGATAGAATACAGCATTAAAGAGAATTGAAAAACTTTCACTGGAAAAAATTAATAAAAAGAGAAACTGCCAACTGGGATGATAGAGCGCTGAAATATCTAAGATAAAATCTGCCGTCAAAATCTTTAGGGAATTAATATAAATGTGGAAACTAAGAGCCATTCCCCAATAGATACGATCAAAGGAAGTGAATAGCTAAAAGATTAATTGCAAAATTGATAAAAAAAATCACTGCTCTAAATATTTAATAATAAAATTAGACTTAAAAAACCTGAGCTTTTATTTCAAACTCATTGAATTGGCAAAAAATACTAAATACAGAAAATTATTGTTGGAAGAACAATAGGAAGATAGGAACATGAATGCATCACTAATGGAGTTTTGACTCTTCAGGAATTACTCAGAAAAACAATTTAGATTTATGCAAGAAAAGTCACTAAACTATTTACCCCATTTAACTCACAGATCCAACTGGTAGTCATATGTTCGAAGCTGTCCAAAGCAGAAAAAAAAGACTGAATATTTAACAAAATATTAATTCTATACAAGCACTTCTTTGTGGGAATGAGAATCTGGAAATAAAGTGTGTGTCCATCAGTTATGGAATTTTTAAATAAAGTGTGTTGTATGAATCCACTATAAGATATTAGTACACAATAAAATGATAAATGTGATAAATTCAGGGAAATATAGGGAAAACTATATTAACAGAGGCAAAATGAAATAAGCATAATTAAGAAAATAATATGCAAGAAAATAAAGATTATTCAAAAAGCCAGTCTATCAATAAGCATTTATTAAGTGTCTACTGTATCCCAGGCAATCTTCTAAGCATGGGGGATACAAAGAAAGGTAAATGTCTTCCAGGAATTTCCAAGTTACTGGGGGACACAACATGCAACCAACTATGTATGAACAAGTTATGTATGTGATCAATAGGAAATAATAGAAAGAAGGCACTAGAATTAATGTAAATTGGAAAAATACTTCTTGGAGAAGGTGGGATTTTAGCTAGGACTTGGAGTCAGGGAAGTCAGGGAAGTAGCAATGTGGAGGAAGAGCATTCCATCCCTGAGGGAAGCCAGTCAAAATGCCTGGAGGCAAGAGTTAGCATGGCTTGTTTGATGAACATGGAGGAGGCCAGTATCACTTGATTGAAATTTGTGATAAGGTAATAATAAGATGAGGCAGTTAGGTGTTGCAGTGGATAGAATGATGACCCTGGACTCAGAAACATTCATATTTGGGAGTTCAAATTTGGCCTCAGATACTTACTAGCTATGTGACACTGGACAAGTCACTTAACCATGTTTGCCTCAGTTTCTCATGTGTAAAATGAGATGGAGAAGGAAATGTCAAACCATTCCAATATCTTTACCAAGAAAACCACTTATGGGGTCATGAAAAGTTGGATATGACTGAAATAGCACAAGAATAACAACAAGAAAGAAGAGTAAAAAGGGAAGTGGGAGGGGCTAATTTATGAAAAGCTTTGAATGCCAAACAAAAATGAAACAAAAAACCCAAAGATAAACAATCTGCAACTGTGACAGTTATGAGGTAAAATAATTCACTTCCCTTCTTGGAGAAGTGGTAGACTGTTTACAAAATGACACACATACATATATGTCTATGTATATATACACATATACATACACACATACATACACACATATGTATGTGTATATATATATATATACACATACATACATACATGTGTGTGTTGAGGCTGGTCACTGATATTCTGTATTATTGTCTCTCTATTTTATAATTTCACTGAACAAGTTTTCTCCATCACAGTGTGGGTCAGTGGAAGTGTTGTATCTAGAAACTACATCAATATAAAAGCACAAGGCATCAATAAAAAATACATGAAATGTTTAAAACTATTTTAAAAGATAGCTAGCAATACATGGTACTATATAAGGCAGTAAATTAATAATGCAGAGAATCAGGTTAAGAATGAGGGTTTTTACTTAAGGCTAGAGCAATTAGTAAAGATTTAAAAAAAGATTTGAGCTTCAGGCTGGACTTTGAATTATGGCAAAAGTTTAAATAGGCATAAAAGGGCAGAAAGTACATTACAAGATGATTGTTGGAAAATATAATAAGAAATGTGTTGAAAGATAAGATTATCAGATTAGAAGAGTAGTTTAATACCAAATTATAGAGGCCTTGAACACCAGACTAAGAAGTTTGCAGGCAATGAGGAGTTATTGAAGGTTTTTTGAAGGAGAATTTCATAAAATAATCAGGATTTACTCAATCTAATCTGGTAATGCTGCTCAAGGGAAAAAACACTGGAATGGAAACTTATTAAGAGACAAACACAGCAGACTCTGAGTAAAGTGATAAAGGAACAAATTTTGATTAGGAATTAAATACTATGGACAAAAAATATTCTAAAGATATTAAAAAGGACAAATGGACCTCAGTTCAACCCAGTAAACACTTACTAAGGCTACTACATGAAAAGAACTCTTCTAGGGACTAGAATAAATCAATTTTTAAATAAGACAAAATACATGACTTCTGGGACACTGTAATCTAGAAGTACAGCTTAGCAGACAGTAACATAAGAATAAGAGAATAGGCGGCTAAAAGTTAAATGAGACTAAGAATACTTTTAAAGTAATGAATTAAATGATAGTCAATAATAAAATATAAAGTAGGGATGAATTTAATCCATTCCCCATATATTATATAGATACTATATTTTATCTAAATATAAGATAACCGGATTTTAGAAGATGCCTCCAATTCCAGTTAGACAAACTATCTCATGATACATTTGAGGAAACTGAGGCCCAGAGATGTTAAGTGTCAAATCCAGCACACAGGTACTACATTTAAGAGACAACATTTGAATATAGTTCCTCTAACCTCAGAATTAATATTCAATATCCTGTACTACTAAGATAATTCCTTCAAGAAACTGTTACTGGTAAAATTCAGAACCATTGTCACCTAGAAGATGCCAGGCCATTTCTTTCCTTTGTTTGTTTGTTTGATTATTCATTCATTCATTTGTTTAATATTTTTAGTTTTCAGCATTGATTTTCACAAGAGTTTGAGTTGCAAATTTTCTCCCTGTTTTTACCCTCACCCCTACTCCAAGATGGAATATATTCTGATTGCTCCATTCCCCAATCAGCCTTCCCTTCTGTCACCTGCTCCCCCCCATCCCCTTTTCCCTTACTCTCTTGTAGGCCAAGATAGATTTCTATGCCCCAATGCCTGTATATCTTATCTCCTAGTTGCATGAAAAATCTTTTATTTTGATCATCTGCTTTTAAAATTTTGAGTTCCAAATTCTCCCCCCTCCTCCCTTCCCACCCACACTCCCTAAGAAGTCAAGCAATTCAACACAGGTCACATGTGTATCATTATGCAAACCCCTTCCACAATACTAATGTGAAAGACTATTTTGCTCCCTCTTATCAAGTCCCCCTGTATTCAATTTTCAACCTTGACCCTGTCCCTTTTCAAAAGTGTTTGCTTTGAATTGCCTCCTCCCCCATCTGCCCTCCCTTCTATTGTCCCCCCTTTTTTATACCCTTCCTTCGTCTTTCCTGTGGAGTAAGGTACCCAACTGAGTGTGTATGTTATTCCCTCCTCAGGTCAAATCTGATGAGAACAAGATTCACTCATTCCTCCTCACCCGCCCCTCTTCCCTTCCTAAAGAATTGATTTTTTTGCCACTTTTTGTGAGATAATTTACCTAATTCTGTCTCTCCTTTTCTCCCTCTCTCAATATATTCCTTAATTTGATTTTTTTTATATCGTCCCTTCATATTCAACTCACTCTGTGCCCTCTATCTCTTTCTCTGTCTCTCTATCTCTGTCTCTGTCTGTCTCTCTCTCTGTTCTCTCTCTCTCTCTGTGTGTGTGTGTGTGTGTATATATATATATATATATATATATATATATATATATATATATGTATATTCCCTTCAGCTACCCTAATACTGAGGTCTCATAAATTATACACATCATCTTTCCATGTAGGAATGTAAAGAAAACAGTTCAACTTTAGTAAGTCCCTTATGATTTCTATTTCTTATTTACCTTTTCATGCTTCTCTTGATACTTGTGTTTGAAAGTCAAATTTTCTATTCAGTTCTGGTCTTTTAACTGAGAAAGTTTGCAAGGTTTCCATTTTATTGAAAATCCATATTTTGCCTTGGAGCATGATTCTCAGTTTTACTGGGTAGGTGATTTTTGGTCTTAATCCTAGCTCCATTGACCTCCAGGATATCATATTCCAACCCCTTCAATCCCTTAATGTAGAAGGTGCTAGACCTTGTGTTATACTGATTGTGTTTCCATAATACTCAAATTGTTTCTTTCTGGCTGCTTACAGTGTGTTCTCCTTGGTCTGGGAGCTCTGGAATTTGGTGACAATATTCCTAGGAGTTTTCTTTTGGGGATCTTTTTCAGGAGGTGATGGGTCGATTTTTTCAACTTCTGTTTTACCCTCTGGCTCTCGAATATTAGGGCAGTTCTTGATAATTTCTTGAAAGATGATATCTAGGCTCTTTTTTGGATCATGGCTTTCAGGTAGTCCAACAATTTTTTCAACTGTCTCTCCTGGATCTATTCTCCAGGTCAGTGGTTTTTTCAGTGAGATATTTCACATTGTCTTCCATTTTTTCATTCCTTTGGTTCTGTTTTATAATATCTTGATTTCGGGGGGCGGAGCCAAGATGGCCGCATGAAGGCAGCATCTTACCAGAGCTCTCTCACAAGGTCTGTCAGATTCCCATAAAAAAGTGAATTTGAGCAGATTTGAGAGAGTCAGAAATCGCGAGCAGTCTGTGTGGGGCAAATTTCTGAGCTGGGAGAGTCTGAAAGGCTGAAGGCACGAATCTGTAGGCTCAGAGAGGGCTTGGAGTGCGGCGTGCGGAGCTGCTCCAGAGCCGGGAAATCCACGTGGGAGACAGGCTGGGAGAAAGCTGGGCGCCCAAAACCAGCGGAGATCCCCAGGCCACCAAACACAGGACGGCAGTCTGTGGAAGAGATGAGAGGCAGCACAACGCCACTGGCCGTGAAACACCAACTCCTGACACTTGCAGTCTAGAAACTCGGTTTCTTGAACTTCCGGGAGACATAATGGCCCAGTAAATGGCTGAATCCCTCCCCTCCTCACCCAGAGAATTCCTCGTGAAAAAAAAAAGAATGCTGGAACAGAGGAGAAAGAAGTGGGGCTTCAGTGGTCAAGTAGTAGAAGTTCATTAGCCCCAGAGGGGCAGAGTCGGCAGGGGTCAACACCAGGAGCCCAGACGTAATCTTGCTCCCCCAGGGGAAGAGTCAGAGATCAGCTCAAACAACAAACAGCTGAGACCATTGCTGAAAAGCAAGTGCTGGAGAGCACGCATAGGGAGTGAGACGCCAGGGAGCCAGACCCCTTCCTCAAGAAATTATAAAAGACAACTGCCCAGAGGTCCTAGAACCAGAGGGCAAAATAGTCATTGAAAGAATTCACCGATCACCCCCTAAAAGAGATCCCAAACTGAAAACACCAAGAAATATTATAGCCAAATTTCAGAACTATAAACTCAAGGAGAAAATACTGCAAGCCTCCAAAAAGAAGAAATTCACGTATCGTGGAACTACAGTCAGGATCACGCAGGATCTCTCAGCTTTCACATTAAAAGACAGGAGAAATTGGAATATGATATTCCGAAGGGCAAAGGAGCTGGGACTACAACCAAGGATCAACTAACCAGCAAAGCTAAGCATAATTCTTCAGGCAAGGAGATGGACGTTCAATGAAATAAGGGAATTCCAGACCTTCCTGATGAAAAGGCCAGGACTCAATGGGAAAATTTCATTTCCAAATACAAAACTCAAAGAATGACATAAACAGGTAACCAGGGGGAAAAACCCCACAAACCTTATTAACCAATAAGGGCAGGTTGTTTGCATCTTTATGTGTGATGATATCATCCTATGTATGTTTCATATATACACATATATATGTCAGTCTTGAGAATGGTACAGCTATTATGACAATTGAAAGGGATATACATAGGTTGTGAAAGCCTGTATAAATTAACTGATGTAAAGATAAAAAATATAAGTAAGAGATATAAAGGGAGGGCTATGAGAGAAGAGGTAAGGAGGTAGGAGAAAAGGATAAATTACCCCAAATGAAGTGGCACAAAAACATATTATAGTAGAGGGAAAGAAGGGAGGGAGAAGAGCAGTATTTGAGCTTTACTGTCATCTGATCTAGTTCAAGAAGGGAATAACATACCCTGATAAGTTTAGAAATCTAACTTGTCCTATGGGAAGTAGGAAGGGAAGGGTAAAAAAGGGAAGGGGGTGGTCAGAAGGGAGGGGAGAAGTAGCAAGTGGGAAACGGTAAGATAAGGGAGGGGAATAAAGAGGAAGGGTAAACTGAGGAAGGCGGCAGTCAAAAGCAAAATTTTGTTGAGGGGGAGAAGGGGAAAGGGAGAAATAAAAGCATAAACAGGTGGAATTAGGATGGAGAAAAAGACACAAATAGAAATCATAACTCTGAACATGAATGGGATGAACACTCTCATAAAACAGAAGCGGATAGCAGAATGGATTACAAACCATAATCCTACAATATGCTGTTTGCAAGAAACGCGTTTGAAACAGGGGGATACACATAGGGTAAAGGTAAAAGGCTGGACTAAAATATACTGTGCCTCAGCTAAAGTAAAAAAAGCAGGTGTAGCAATCCTAATCTCAGACAAAGCAAAAGTAAAGATAGATTTAATTAAAAGAGATAAGGAAGGACATTATATCCTGCTAAAAGGCACCATAAACAATGAAGCAATATCATTGCTTAACATATATGCACCAAGGGGTAAGGCATACAAATTTCTGGAGGAGAGGTTAAGGGAGTTACAGGAAGAAATAGACAGCAAAACTATAATATTGGGAGACCTCAACCTCCCCCTTTCTGAACTTGATAAATCTAACCTCAAAATAAATAAGAAAAAAGTTAAGGAGGCAAACAGAATTTTAGAAAAGGCAGATATGACAGACTTCTGCAGAAAACTGAATGGGGATAAAAAGGAATATACTTTCTTCTCAGGGGTACATGGCACATACTCAAAAATTGACCATGTACCAGGGCATAAAAACCTCACAGTCCAGTGCAGAAAGGCAGAAGTAGTCGAAGCATCCTTTTCAGATCATGATGCAATAAGAATCATTTTTAATAAAGAACCATGGAAAAATAAGCTAAGAATTAATTGGAAACTAAATAATCTAATTCTAAAGAATGAGTGGGCCAAAGAACAAATAAGAGGAACAATTAATAACTTCATTCAAGAGAATGACAATAATGAAACAACATACCAAAACTTATGGGATGCAGCAAAAGCAGTTCTATGGGGAAGTTTCATATCCCTAAATGCTTATGTGAATAAAATAGGGAAAAAGGAGATCAATGATCTGGGCATACAGTTGAAAAAGCTAGAAAAAGAGCAAATTGAAAACCCCCAATTAAATACCAAATTAGAAATAATGAAAATCAAAGGGGAGATTAATAAAATTGATACCAAGAAAACTACTGAATTAATAAATAAAACAAAGAGCTGGATTTATGAAAAAACCAATAAAATTGATGAACCTTTGGCCAATTTGATTAAAAAAAGAAAGAAGAAAATCAAATTACCAGTATCAAAAATTGAAAGAGTGAGGTCACCTCTAATGAAGAGGAAATCAAAACAATAATTAGGAATTAATTTGCCCAACTGTATGCCCATAAATTTGACAACCTTAGAGATATGGATGAATACCTACAAAAACATAAACTGCCCAGGTTAACAGAAAAGGAAGTAAAATTTCTAAATAACTCCATCTCAGAAAAAGAAATTGAGCATGCCATCAATGAACTCCCTAGGAATAAATCTCCAGGGCCAGATGGTTTTACACGTGAATTCTATCAAACATTTAAAGAACAACTAATTCCAATACTTTGTAGACTATTTGGGAAAATAGGTGAAGAAGGAGTCCCACCAAATTCTTTTTATGACACAAATATGGTACTAATACCCAAACCAGATAGAGTCAAAACAGAGAAAGAAAATTATAGACCAATTTCTCTAATGAATATTGATGCAAAAATTTTAAATAAAATATTAGCAAAAAGATTGCAGCAACTCATAATGAGAATAATACACTATGACCAGGTAGGATTTATTCCAGGAATGCAAGGCTGGTTCAATATTAGGAAAACTATTAGCATAATTGACCATATAACTATGAAACAATTTTCACGTGAATAATGTCAGATCTGAATAAATGGAAAAATATCAGTTGCTCATGGTTAGGCCGAGCTAATATAATAAAAATGACAATTTTACCTAAATTAATCTATCTATTCAGTGCCATACCAATCGAACTACCAAAAAATTATTTTGCTGAGCTGGACAAAATAATAACAAAATACATCTGGAAAAACAAGAGGTCTAGAATATCTAGGGTATTAATGAAAAGAAATGCTAGAGAAGGCGGCCTTGCCATACTAGATATTAAACTGTACTACAAAGCAGCAGTCATCAAAACTACCTGATACTGGCTAAGAAACAGGGGTGTGGATCAGTGGAATAGGTTAGGGACACAAGATGGAGAAGTCAACAACTATAGCAATCTACTCTTTGATAAACCCAAAGAGGCCAGCTTCTGGGCCAAGAATTCACTATTTCACAAAAACTGTTGGGAAAATTGGAAAAGGGTAGGGGAGAAACTGGGCATACCTTACACCATATACCAGAATAAAGTCAAAATGGGTTCATGACTTAGGAGTAAAGGCTGATACTATAAGTAATTAGGGAGAGCAAGGAATAGTTTACTTATCAGATTTATGAAAAAGAAAAGAATTCATGACCCAACAAGAGACAGAGAGCATTATAAAATGCAAAATGGATAATTTTGATTATGTTAAATTGAAAGGTTTTTGTACAAAAAAAGCCAATGCAACAAAAATTAGGAGGGAAGCAGAAAATGGGGAGAAAATCTTTGCAACTAGTATCTTTGATAAAGACCTCATTTCTAAAATATACAGGGAACTGAACCAAATATATAAGAATACAAGCCATTCCCCAATTGAGAAATGGTCAAAGGATATGAAGAGGCAGTTTTCAGAGGAAGAAATTAAAGCTATCTATAGGCATATGAAAAAATGCTCTGGATCACTACTGATTAGAGAAATGCAAATCAAAACAACTCTTAGATACCACATCTCTCCTGTCAGATTGGCTAAAATAACAAAGCAGGAGGATGATAAATGCTGGAGAGGATGTGGGAAAATTGGAACATTGTTACATTGCTGGTGGAGTTGTGAGATGATCCAGCCATTTTGGAGAGTAATTTGGAACTACGCCCAAAGGGCCATAGGAATGTTCATACCCTTTGACCCAGCAATACCACTTCTAGGGTTGTATCCCGAAGAAATCACACAAGAGGGAAAGGGACCCATATGTACAAGGATATTTATAGTGGCTCTCTTTGTGGTAGCCAAGAATTGGAAATCAAAGGGATGCCCATCAATTGGGGAATGGCTGAACAAGCTGTGTTATATGAGGGTAATGGAATACTATTGTGCCATAAGAAATGGGGATGATACGGACTTCATAACAACCTGGAAAAACCTACATGACATAATGCTGAGTGAGCAGAGCAGAGCCAGGAGAACACTGTACACAACCACAGATATATGGATTCCATGAGGACCAACCCTGACAAACTTCGCTGTTCTCAGCAACGCAAGGTGCAAGGACAACTCCAGGGGACTCACGATGGAGAATGCTGTCTTCATCCAGAGAAAGAACTGTGAAGTTTGAATGCATATTGAGGCACACTACATGCTCACCTTTTTTCTTCTCTTTTGTTTTTGTTTTTGGGGTTTTTTTTTTGGTTCTGTCTCTTCTTTCTCATGATTCATTCCATTGGTCATAATTCTTCTCCATAACTTGACTAGTGTATAAATTAATTCAATGCCAAGTTATACATGGTAGTTTTATGAGATTCCGTGCCATCTTGGGGAGGGAGGAGGGAGAGAGGGAAGAAAATCTGGAACTCAAAATTGTGTAGAACCGTGTGTAGTAAACTAAAAATAAAAAAAAAATTAGAAAAAAAATAAAATCAGTATCAATGTAAAATAATAATAATAATATCTTGATTTCTCATAAAGTCACTATCTTGCACTTGCTCCAATCTAATTTTTAAGGTAGTATTTTCTTCAGTGGTCTTTTGGACATCCTTTTCCATTTGGCTAATTCTGCCTTTCAAGGCATTCTCCTCCTCATTGACTTTTTGGAGCTCTTTTGCCATTTGACTTAGTCTATTTTTTAAGGTGCTGTTTTCTTCAGTATTTTGGGGGTCTCCTTTAGCAAGTCATTGACTTGTTTTTCATGGTTTTCTTGCACCACTCTCATTTCTCTTCCCAATTTTTCCTCTACTTCTATAACTTGCTTTTCCATATCCTTTTTGAGCTCTTTCATGGCCTGAGACCAGTTCGTGTTTTTCTTGGAGGCTTTTTATATAGGCTCTTTGATTTTATTGACTTCTTCTGGCTGTATTTTTGGCCTTCTTTGTCACCTAAAAAAGATTGCAAAGTCTGATTCTGAATCTGCATCCATTTTTGCTGCCTGGTCATGTTCCCAGCTAACTACTTGACCCTTGAGCTTTTTGTCAGGATATGACTGCTTGTAGAGTAGAGAGTACTTTGTCTCAAGCTTGAGGTGCTGTGCTGTTGTTTTCAGAGGTATTTCTATACAGCAAGGTCTGCCACACCAGCCTTCCTCTTCCCCCAAGAACTGCCACCCTAGACTGTGACTCAGATCTAAACAGGCTTTGCCACTCCCGCTCTGATGCACCACTTAATTCTTCCCACCAGGTGGGCCTTGGGATGGAAACAACTGCAGCTGTAGTTCCTCAGAGCTGCACCACCTCCTCTGCTTCCAGGGCATTGGCCAAACCTGAACTCCCTTCACTCTGTCCTTTCAGTTTTTCCCACTAACCTTTTCTGTTGTCTTTGGTGTTTGTGGGTTGAGAAGTGTGGTAACTGCTACAGCCCACTGATTCAGGGCACTAGGGCCTGTTCCTGCCAGCTCCCAGTCTGGTTGGTCCAGGCATGGCCCACCCTGGGCTCTGCTCAACTCCACTTCCAGGTATGTTAGATAGACCTTACCCAGTGACCATCCAGGCTGTCCGGGGCTGGATCACTGCTTCCCTCTGCTATTTTGTGGGTTCTGCAGTTCTAGAATTTGTTCAGCGCCATTTTATAGGTGTTTTGAGGGTCTTGGGTGAGAGCTTTAGGCAGGTCCCTGCTTTCCAGTGGCCATCTTGGCTCTGCCCCACAAAATGTCAGACTATTGACAAATATGTGAATAGAATAGTAAATTTCAATTAAATGCTACTTCAGAAACCAGTGTGCCATTTCTTATTTTAGTATTATAAAATATAAAATACCAACTGTGTATCAACTGTGTCTCATCAGAATGAAGAAAAATCAGATATATGTGTACCTCGGTGTTTTCTTCACAAAGGTACTTTCAGAGGTCCTTAAGTATTTTCTTCTTTTTTGGGGGGCTATTGAGGAGACAGAATGTCTTATAATTGCAACTTTCTATTTGTCCCATTAATTAGGCTTATTGATTATAATTGCCTATGTCCCTTGTGAACTTCAGTAGGAAGCCAGATGATAAATACTGTTGATAACTAGAAGTTTAAGAGCACTGACTCTCCAGGTGTTCTTTCGCTATTAAGTTAATTGAATCACAGAAATCTCTAAATTGGTGGTAAGATATTGGGTTTAAACCTTAAGAAAATTACTCTGGAATTAAAACACCAGGATATATCATTGGAGATGGCTGGTACTTCCAATTTGTGATGGGGTGATGATCTCACCACTCTTGTTTAAAGGTTTATTGGGAAGCAGAACACCTGCACAAATAATGTGGTTGGAGCTGCCTGGCAGGTGTGCCATTGCCAATGCAGAATGCTATCCATCCCATGGATAAGTACTTTGTTGACACAGCTAAGCCCTAAGTATTTAAACAGAGATTGTACAGTCAGTAGCCAGTCTGTTCCTAGACTACACAACATTTTCCAAGTTCATGTGCCTGGATTTATAATTTTCCACTTTTAGAAGCAGCTAGAACAGAGGTTCTTAACATTTTGCGTGCATGTCAGGCACTCCTTTGGTTGTCTAGTTCAGACTATGATCATCTAAGAACAATGTTGTGGAAGAAATGCTCTTTTCAGGTAAGGTTAGTAAAAAAATAAAGTCCTATTAATTTTTTAGTCCATGCTTATGGACCCCCTGACAGTTATTATTGACGGGCACATGAAGCCCAAGTTAAGAACTCTTGGCCTGGACACAATACTATTCTTTATCTCAATTTTGTTTTTATTGTTGTTGCTGTTTTTCGGTTTTATTTTGGAAACTAAAAAAACTTCTGACTCATTACTTTAACTAGTCAATATTGATACCTTCTCAAATTTCTTCCTTAAGATGCCTATTAATATTTTAAAGATGTAATTGATTTATGAAAACATATAACCGATGCTTCCCAAATAAACCTGAATGTCTAACCTAGCTAGCAGTAAGGAAAATGTTTATGTAAAACATTTCATTATAGTTAATGAATTATGTTCATCTTGATATATTTGAACTCAAATTAGTAAAACTATGAATTCACACTCATTTTGCCATTTAAATTCAAATGCACATCTTTATCTTCTTATTCCTCCCTATGCATTTGCTCGGATATGCTTATGCAGAAAGCATTTACTCTATGTGTTTATTTGTGATAAAGTAGAATAAATGGCATTACTAGTGTTAATGTACCTTAAAAGACACTAATCTGTCTTGATTGCCTTCTGATGAATTCTTTATGGTGCAACATTAAAAATATTTCTTATAAACATTAATTTATCATTTTTCATAATAATGAATTGATTCACGGTTGACTAGATTAATATGTTTTGAAATTGCTTGCCTTTCTAATGTGCCCAGTTGCTATGTTCAATAAGGAAGGTATTAAATCATGGTTACACTATCATTTTTAGTCTTGAAACTAAAGATTTGTTGAAATAAATGGTTCTGTGAAGGAACAGAAGCTTTGTTTTCCCTCATACATAGGTTTTCATGTTTGTCACTATTTCAACAGCCATGGGGGTTTTATAATATGAAACTTAAACACTGGAAATGGAAATAAATAATTTTTTTTTTCTTCCATGTGTAATTGTGATTAAACATTTTTTTACATCTTTTCTACATCTTTTCTACCACCACCATTTGATAGAATGGATAGGCAAAAGACAAAGACAGAGAACCAGTGCAGGTGTTTCCTCCATACTAGATCACCTCCAAAACAACAATTCTATATTCACTCCTTCCTTTACAAAAACTAAGTGAATTGTATAATCACCCTCCTACATGATCATGCCCTCTTCTTTCTCCATTCCATTTACTGAGTCTCCCTGTTTATGTTTTTTAACCTTCATTTTACTCTTTCTATTTAAGTATTAAGGTGGTGAGATGTATAGAAATTATAGAATATCAGATCTAGAAGGACTTTAGAATTTATAGTGCAATCCCCCTGTTTAATACTAATGAATTAAAGGCTCAGTTTAAAAAAAACTCACTGGAAATGAAAAATGAAAAATCATTCTAGTTTAGAACATTAATGAAAGAAACAAAGTTTCATGCTTCTTAATCCAGTGTTCTTTCCTTAAATCTAAGCTTAGGAATGGCAGAATGAATGATTTAGAACCGGAAACAGGTTTATGGGCAATCTAATCTAATCTCTTTATTTTACACAGGAAGAAACCAAGGCCTAGAGAGGTCAAATGACTTACCCATGAGGCAATAAGTAATGAGCGTGTGTGTGTGTGTGTGTGTGTGTGTCTGTGTGCATGTGTGTCTGTGTGCATGTGTGTTTAGGAGGAGCACATTAAAATCGAGGTCATTGAATGGCAGTTCCAAAAACCTTTTCACTATATCATTCAAGCTTCTTTTTTTTTTTTTAAATACTGTACTCAAGTCGTTGAAAGTGAAGTTTGAATTTTTCAGTCTTTGTAGTCTTATGTAGATCTTAAGCCTTTCATGTTGAACATGAAACCAGCTGAATCTCTGCTATATGAATAGCAAAAGCTACTTCCTAGAAATTATCATTCAGAGAAAGACAATCCATATTATCATAAAAGTTGTTCTGGTGGAAAAAAGGCAGTAGAAGTCAGGACCCTTTTCCTCAATGAACTTGTGATTTTGTGCAGTAATAAGATGCGTGAATTGACCAGATAATATCCACATAATAGGCCAAAGCACAAGCATGATAGAGACAAAGGAAAAGAAATAGTAAGGGTTTTTGAGTCAGCGAATTTTAGAATTTTTAGACGTGGAAGAAATTCTATACTGCTATTCCTATTTTTTTTCTACGTAGCTGTCAGCTCCACAGAGTATGTGCCAGAGGGCTGTGTATAGTTCACTCCCCACTTTTCAATGGGAGGAAGAGAAGTCCACTGTGAACACATTTAGAGGGAAAACATTTTGTTTTCTCCAAATCACTAGCCTCCCCACCTTTTCCTGGAGATTTTTTTCTCATCAAGGAGATAAAGGAGAAATGAAGCTGCACAAGAAATGGGACAGTATTGAGCATAATAAGTAGTAGATACCAGATCACAGCAGGGATGATTTCAAGCTGAGCTTTCAAGGCTAATAGTGTTGAGGTTTCATGGCGTTCATTGCAGCCACAGAGGGCAATCTGATGATCCCTAAAGAGATGCAAATGTTTATAGGCAAAATTTTTTACCATTTATCTTAGCTGTAGAACCACCACATCTAGACCTTGCTATAATACCATCACAAGTATTTTTTGAGAAGACTACTTAACAAACTAGTTCAGAGTTGAAAGGAAATGAAATTATGCTGATTAAAGTGGATGGTTGAAACATACTCTATTATTTTTTTAAATCATTCAGAAGTGCAGGGCGGAGCCAACATGGCGACTGGTAAGCAGGAACTAGTGTGAGCTCCGTACCAAGCCCCTCCAAAAACCTATAAAAAATGGATCTGATCCAATTCTAGAACGGCAGAACCCACAAAACAGCAGAGGGAAGCAGGGCTCCAGCCCAGGACAGCCTGGATGATCTCTGGGTGAGGTCTATCCCACACAGAGCTGGGAGCTGGGAGCTGGGAACGGAGTGGAGCAGAACCCAGCCTGAACAGCGTGGACCATCCAGACTACAAGCCGGGCTGAGGGGGCCCTAGCGCCCTGAATCAGTGAGCTGCGGCAGTTACGAGACTCCTTCACCCACATACACCAAAGACCGCGGAGAAGGTTAGTGGGAAAAGCTGCAGGAGTAGAAGGAGTCCGCTGTTCGGCTTCCAGCCCCCCGGGGCAGCGGAGGTGGGGCAACTACAGCTGTTGTTACTTCAGGCTCCAGGCCCACCTGGTGGGAGGAATTAAGTGGCGGATCAGAGCAGGAGTGCACAGCCTGCTGAAGATCTAAGTCCAGTCTGGGTTGGGGGTTGGGGAAGGAGCAGTGCTGGTGTGGCAGAGCTGGCACCTCCCCCCCAAACGTGGAACATAGAACTCTCTAGTCTACAAGCAGTCATACCCCACTGAAAAACCCAAAGGTCAAGTTAGTTGGCTGGGAATATGGCCAGGCAGCGAAAACGCACCGAGATTCAGTCTCAGACTTTGCATTCTTTCTTTGCTGACAAAGAAGACCAAAACGTACAGCCTAAAGAAGTCAATAAAGTGCAAGAGCCTACACCAACAGTCTCCAAGAAAAACATGAACTGGTCCCAGGCCATGGAAGAGCTCAAAAAGGATTTGGAAAAGCAAGTCAGAGAAGTAGAGGAAAAATTGGGAAGTGAAATGAGAAGGATGCGAGAAAACCATGAAAAAAAAGTCAAGGACTTGCTAAAGGAGACCCAAAAAAATACTGAAAAATACACTGAAGAAAACAACACCTTAAAAAATAGACTAACTCAAATGGCAAAAGAGCTCCAAAAAGCCAATGAGGAGAAGAATGCCTTGAAAGGCAGAATTAGCCAAATGGAAAAGGAGGTCCAAAAGACCACTGAAGAAAATACTACTTTAAAAATTAGATTGGAGCAAGTGGAAGCTAGTGACTTGATGAGAAATCAAGATATTATAAAACAGAAGCAAAGGAATGAAAAAATGGAAGATAATGTGAAATATCTCATTGGAAAAACCACTGACCTGGAAAATAGATCCAGGAGAGATAATTTAAAAATAATTGGACTACCTGAAAGCCATGATCCAAAAAAGAGCCTAGATATCATCTTTCAAGAAATTATCAAGGAGAACTGCCCTGATATTCTAGAGCCACAGGGCAAAATAGAAATTGAAAGAATCCATCGATTGCCTCCTCAAATAGATCCCAAAAAGAAATCTCCTAGGAATATTGTCGCCAAATTCCAGAGCTCCCAGATCAAGGAGAAAATACTGCAAGCAGCCAGAAAGAAACAATTTGAGTATTGTGGGAACCCAATCAGAATAACCCAAGATCTGGTAGCCTCTACATTAAGAGATCGAAGGGCTTGGAATACGATATTCCGGAGGTCAATGGAGCTAGGATTAAAACCTAGAATCACCTACCCAGCAAAACTGAGTATCATGTTCCAAGGCAAAATATGGACTTTCAATAAAATAGAGGACTTTCAAGCTTTCTCAGTGAAAAGACCAGAACTGAATAGAAAATTTGACTTTCAAACACAAGAATCAAGAGAAGCATGAAAAGGTAATCAAGAAAAAGAACAAGAAAAAGAGATTGCAAGCGACTTACTAAAGGTGAACTGTCTTGTTGACATTCCTACATGGAAAGATGATGTGTATGATTAATGAGACCTCAGTATTAGGGTAGCTAAAGGGAATATGCATACATATATGTTTATGCATATATATATGGGTGAATATGTATGTATGTATATATCTATGTGTGTATGTATATATATATATATACATATATATATATATATATAGAGAGAGAGAGAGAGAGAGAGAGAGAGAGAGAGAGAGAGGGAGAGAGGGAGAGAGCGGACACAGGGTGAGTTGAAGATGAAGGGAAGATATCTAAAAGAAATAAAATGAAATTAAGGGATGAGAGAGGAACATACTGAGAGAGGGAGATAAGGAGATATAGAATGGGATGGATTACCTCCCATAAAGGTGGCAAGAGGAAGCAGTTCTGTGGGAGGAGGGGAGAGGGCGGATGAGGGGGGAATGAGTGAACATTGCTCTCATCAGATTTGGCCTAAGGAGGGAATACCATATATACCCAATTGGGAATCTTACCCCACAGGAAACAGGAGGGAAGAAGATTAAAAAAATGGGGGGATGATGGAGGGGAGGGCAGATGGGGGTGGAGGTAGTCAAAAACAAACACTTTTGAAAGGAGCCAGGGTCAAGGGAGAAAATTCAATAAAGGGGGATGGGTTGGGAAGGAGCAAAATATAGTTAGTCTTTCACAACATGAGTATTGTGGAAGGGTTATACATGATGATACACATGTGGCCTATGTTGAATTGCTTGACTTCTTAGGGAGGGTGGGTGGGAAGGGAAGAGGGGAGAGAATTTGGAACTCAAAGTTTTAAAAACAGATGTTCAAAAACAAACAAAAATGTTTTTGCATGCAACAAGAAAATAAGATACACAGGCAATGGGGCGTAAAAATTTATCTTGCCCTACAAGAAAGGAAGGGAAAAGGGGATGGGAGGGGAGTGGGGTGATAGAGGGGAGCGCTGACTGGGGAACAGGGCAACCAGAATATACGCCATCTTGGAGTGGGGGGGAGGGTAGAAATGGGGAAAAAATTTGTAATCCAAACTCTTGAGAAAATCAATGCTGAAAACTAAATATGTTAAATAAATTTTTAAAAAAATAGTTAAAAAAAAAGCTTGCCAGAATAGGACACGATGGAGGTGCCTCAAAAAAAAATAAAATAATAAAATAAATAAATAAATCATTCAGAAGTAATTAAATGCTCTGGTGCTATTTCTTACATAATTCTTTTTGACAGACTGTTTACTGAATAACTGGTTCTTTTATCAGTCAGTCAGTCAACAAGCCTGTATTAAGGATTTACTATGTGCCAGGCAATGTGCTAAGTGTTCAGAATAGAAATCCAAGCAAAACTAAATATAGTCTCCGCTCTCAAACAGCTTATATTCTAATGCATGAAGACACTACATAAAGGGGGAACTGAAGGTGAGCAACTGGATCGCTTGGTCTAATTTGAGTTCCAAATTTCCAAGTTTTGAAATTGTATGTGGATTGACCAATGAGAGATAGGAACATTTTCCATTTGAAAACTTCATAGCTAATACTAACATGCAAAATGTTCAGAGTAGACAGAATCCTTTGGGTACAAACAGATGAGGGAATTGAGACTAAAGCAGATTAATTGACTTGTCCAAAGTCAAACCTGTAGGCTCACTGGATTTGGAGTTAGAAAATAACTTAGAAGCTAATCTGTCCAAACCCTTTGCTCTCTGCATAATGAAACCAATGACCAAAAAATTCAAATCAGTTTCTCAAGGTTATAAAACTATATTATAGAGTTAGGATTCCCACTCAGGTAATTCAATGATCTGTTGTGTCAGAGGCTGAATTAGAGCCAACCCCTTTGGCTCCAGTTCAGTATTTTCTCAATTATACCATGTGTGCCTTCTACTTGAAAGTTAAAGGGCCAAGAAGAAGGGACTGGGAAAGAGGAAAATTAAAACTGACTCAGATAAAATACTGTGATACATTCATAAGTTAATAGCTCAAGAGATTGGAGGGTATAAGGGATGCAAAAATAGAAATGATATAGTCCCTGTCTTCAAGGAGCTCATGAGCTACTAGAAAGCTCTCTCCAACTTCCATTACACCATATGGATTCAAAAGCTAAATGGATAAAATGAAAATTAAAGCTGTGCTTTATAGAATTAGAGCACAGCTGGGTGAGAAACACTGCCAAAAATGCATTCTAAAATCAAGAAAGGTCATTCTACTTTAAGGAAAATACTTCTCTTCTAACTATAAAAATAAGCAGTATTAAAAATATTAATGATTTCAGCTGATTAAATTAGGAACATCAAGTTTTTTAAAATGTTTTTTTTTTCAGAAATAAACTCTGTATTTGTAGGATGTTCACTAGATTGCCAATTGGAAAATTTCCATTCATTTTGGACCTGACACAGCTCCAGAACCAAATATTCATCAATAGTCATGCGGGACTAATAATACTGCCTCCCTTATGATCCATTTCTGTTTTATGTTTTCAAGTGAAAGATGACCTCATATTTCTGACATATTTTCAGTGATAAATGGTGCAAGAAATGCTGATGATTTTTTTCCTTATGTGCTTTCATATTAACCTTGGCTTCTGTTCCTGCTCTTTTGCATTTTCCCTTAGCTTTCTAGAACTTAGTATCTGCCCAGCCAGCAATAGCCTGCCTGCCAACTCCCCTCAATCTGCCCAAGTGTTAACACATGCCTGTTCTCTCTTCTTAAGGTACTACTGAAGGTGGTACCTATGTCCATCTACTAATCAATCCTCTCATCCAATTATTCAATACACTCTCTATTTTTGCCCAGATTCTTTCAGAAAGGAATGCACTAACATCCATAATAAACTTTCTATGATGTCAGATATTTTTTCCCCAAGTTCTTGGTTTTATGTTCAAAATTTGTCAGTAATACCTGATCAAGAAACAGAGAGATAGACAGAAAGAGACATAGAGAGACAGAGGCAGACACAGAGACAGAATCATTTAATGTGACATAAACTTTATAATGTTAACATATCTTTTCTTAATGTATAACATTCAGATCTGTGACATGAAGAAATGAACTAGCTTGAATGGTTTTTTTTCTGGTTATACTAATAAACTTAGGTTAGCAGATGATATCAAAGGATCATAGATCTAGAGTTGATTAGCTTAGTATAGTTCCCTCATTTTACAGATGAGGAAGTTGAAACTCAGCAAGGTTAAGTGACCTACCCAAGGTCGCAGAAGTAGCAAAACGAATTAGGAGACAAAGCAGTTTCTTGTACAAAGGGCCAGTCTAACATGCTGGAAGATCGTTCAGGTTCTGCCTTTGATACATACTACCTATGAGACAATGGGCTGATAACTCACATCTCAGTGTTGTAGCTAAGTACAAGTTACAGGGGAGCTCTACATTTGCATTAGTGGAAGGGGTTTCCACTCTTGCAGCTCTCCACACAAATAAAATCACAAGACCCCAATGGAAAAAAAAGAACCAGGATTCGAACCCATGTCTTCTAACTCCAAATACAGTGCTTTTTTCTACAATCACTTCATCCAAGGAATAAAGCATTAACCTTATCTTAGAATGTTTTTCCTAAAATTATAATTAATGAGAAATGATAATGAGATTATAGACATTTACTGCCTTCTTAATAAGGAATGATGATGCTATTTATTAGTATCAAACATACAGAAATAGCAATTTATTTAATAACTTTCGAAGTGAAACCTCAGCTATTGAGAACTCTAGGGCAAGGATTTTTTCCAGAGAGCTGAATTATTTAGGCCGTTAAAGTTTACCTGTTTAAGCTACAGTGGTTTAAAAAAAAGTAACCACTTTAGATGAAAAATCATATATATAATATATATATATATATATACACACACATATGTATGTGTGTGTGTGTACATATGTACACACATACATATACATACATATATAACTGTTTGTACTCTGAATACTATATCCTTTTTATTAACAACTATACAGACATTTCTACATGTCTCTATGAGGTATGGAAGACTGGCAGCCACTACATTTAATGAGTCCATATGGCTTTGTCTTCTAAATTCTTAAATATCCCTATAATTTCTCTTTTTCTCTCTCACTTTGGCACTATCATCTCTTTTTTTTATTTCTACTACTCTTCTTGGCTCTAGCTGCCCCTCTTTCCTCTTATAATTTATTGCTTTTGATTTGCTATGGGGGAGGAAAACAGATAGACAAGTTTGTGTGCAAAGTAAGGTGAAATAGGTTCTGAATTGATAAGATACTTTCTGACAGTTAAAATACATAGTTTTTTTCATAAACTTTATGAAAACATTTTATATTCTCTGAATTTTTTTTTGCCTGGATGCTAATTCTCAGCTTTGTTTGGCATAGGTTATAATGCTGGACCAAGGAGCTCTGGATAGGTGAGGCATTTACATACATAAATTTGGTTCCTTGGAGGAATCTGATAAAGCCCAAAAAACTCTTCACATATAAAATGTGATATACATTTTACCTTTTGGGGAATTTTTTGCCCACTTTCTAATTTTCAGTTATGTTCTGTATATGTTATGATGCCAAACAGATGGTTTCTGGATAGGTGAGGTATTTGCATTTGTAAATTTGGTTACTTGAACGAATTTGATCAAAACTACATGGGATAAGTGAATATAATAAAGAAAATCATTTAGTCTCCAATGGTATTAATACTTTACTTTTCCAATCTAAATATATTGTGGGAAACCTGAAATATTTACAATCTTGACCTTGATCCACTTTACATTTTGAAGCATCAGCATAACAGCTTTTCCAGTAATAGGAGTGAACCTTTGCAATTGCAGGGAAAGAGGGGATTAGATTAGATTGAGGATTGAAAGATTGAAGCACTGAAAAAAAGACACTCTAAGGGACTCTAAAATTATACCACTGTGTTGTTGTTATTGTGGTTCTTGTTTTTAAATATGGATCTTTTGTAATGAACTGTTTTTTGACTAGTAAATACATTTATCTGGCTAATGGTTAGGAAACATTACTGTAGGTTCCTTTCCCAAATGAATCACTAGACTTGGGTTTTCTAATTAATGGTTAATTTAGCTAACTCCTTTAAGGGATGTCCCAAGAACAGAAGGAAAGAGAGAAGAGGCAGTAAGGGAGAGAGAACATATTTCTTGCTTTACTATTTTGGAAGGTCCCTTGAAAGCTTGAACTGATGTCAAGGTCACCAGTTTGAGAAGTAACCCTAAACTAGAATGAAGATTTCACTGAAAAAATTGCACAGATATCAGAAACCTTAGGAAAGCTATTAATTGTGGCTATGTGGCAATGAGAGGGTGGAGAATAAAAATGCTCACCACTTCTGGAAGTCAACATTGTTCCATCATTGCTCTGTCTTGCACCAAGAAGAGCAGTTGGCATAATATCTTGGTCATGAGTAAAGAGTTAAACCAGAGCTTCATAAGTACCTGAAACACAAATGGTAATGATACTAAAAATAGAAACTCAATGACTTCTAGTTAATGTGACCTAGAGAAATAATGGACATACAAATTAGGGGAAGTGAGGCAAAGAAGAGATTATAAATGGCAATGGATCTAAAATATAGCATTACAATATTTCTAAGATGGAAAATACACAAAGCAAGAATAGTAAAATGATTGTTCTCTTAGATAAGAAAAATAAAACAAGAAGGAATAATGGCATAAGCTAAACATATGTATTCAGAAGGAATTTCAAATGTTGATAGGGGAAATATTTTTAGAGACAATATCTAGGCCTTGAATGATAAGACATTATATTTGTGTCCCTGCAAGACATTTAAATCTCTGAGGCTTTATTTCTTCACCTATGAAATGGAGACAAAAATTCTATGCAATTTCTCAAGACATAACAAAGAATGTATTTATGAACCTAAGATGCTGTTAGGAGGCTCAGTCAATAGAGCACTGAGCCAGAGTTAGGAAGATCTGAGTTCAAATATGGCCTAAGACACTTACTAACTGTGTGACCCTAAGCAAGTCACTTAACCTCTACCTTAATCTACTGGGGACAGAAATGTGAAAACACTAAGTATCTCTGCCAACAAAACCACATGGACAATGTTAGTACACTATGGTCCATGAGGTCACAAAGAGTCAGACACAACTGAATGACTAAACAATAACAAAAACAAATTTATTAACTTTAAAGTGATATGTACATGTGAGTTATTATTAAATTTATTTAACGTTTGCAAGTTCTGGTATTACTACTATAGTACTTTAAGCTGCTTCTGAATAAGAATGTGAAGAAATACTTAATAAGTACTTACTGTGTGCTAAACACAGCAATAAGTAGTTTGTATATGTGTGTGTGAGCGCGCGCGAGTGTGTGTGTGTGCGTGCGTGTGTATAAAATCTCATTTGGTCCTCACAATGACCGTGCACAATGCTATTATTATTTTTCTTTACTTTTGAGGAAACTGAGTCAGACTGAGACTTGCCCAGTATTGCATATCTAGGAAGTGTCCCTGTCCAGATTTGAACTCAGGTCTAATAACTCCAAGCCCAGCATTCTACCTGGCACATCTATCTGTCTATCTGATACACATTGGGGGATGTTTAATAAGTCAATAACCATTTCTTAAATTCCTAATGGGTACCTGGCCCCATGCTAAGCAGTGGGGATAGAAAGAAAAGTAAAATTCCCTGCCTTTGAGGATTTCACAATACAGTGGGAGAGATAACATATGATTATGTACAATTAGGTTACACACAGGATAAATAGAAAATAATCAATAGAGGGAAGGCATTAGAATTAAGAGCGATTTAGTAAGGTTTCCTATAGAACATGGCATTTTATCTGGTTTTTAAAGAAGTCAGGGAAGATTGAATGAATTTTTTTTCTAACAGGATAGGCATATTTTAATAAATGGCTCCCAATAATTTGCCCCCTGAAGTACTTAATGTAAGGACTGTTATATTCCCAAGTCATTAAACATTTTCTTGTTATTTTACTAAAAAAAATCGCAAGAAATGTCCCACTAATTACTGTCTTTAAAAAATGGAAGTGAAACTTATCTTAAAAAAATATAATGGAAAATGCAAAGGAAATGGGCACATCTTCAAAGTCTTTCAAAGAAAGGTGGAAGAAATCAATTCTCCAATTTTTAAAACAGTGGAACAAAGCATCTTGATGTGTTCATTCAACTGACTGATTAACACCCAGGCCTGACTTTTAGATCAAAGAGCCCAGAACCTGCCTCAGCTACTTCTTAACATTTTATCACAATGTGGCACACCTATTAACTCCTGGTGATCCTTACATTAGAGAAGGGAAGTGACAGTATCCTTCTGTCAGAGGGTGGAGATCTTGGTCCTAAAAGATTGTATCGAAATATATTTTTAAAATTGTCTTCCTGAAGGATAAAACATTGAAGTAGTCTATGAAAGGGACATCAAGCCTCAAGGTCACAGAGCTGTATGAAGTCACATCATTCACAAAGTTCCTAGTCCCTTTATTCAGATGAATTTCTCAGGCTCTGAAAAAAATCTAAGCAATTGCAGTAAAAATAGAGTAGTGACAAAGACCTAAAGCAAATGTAGAAATGGAGTTTCAGAGGACTAGCCTAGGGAAAACATAAATATTGATTCAGTTTAGCAAGTGTGTTAACTCAAATTATGCTCTAGATTTTGATTGAAAAGCATCCAGTAGAAAGGAAGTTTAGAAATGGTATATGAGCAGAGTCATAACAAAAGTGAAGAAACCAAGGTTTTTCTCTATTTTGCTGAAACTTAAATGGGGCCCATTGTGTGTTACCTATGATCAGCAACTATATACAGGGGGAATTCTCCCCACCAAGTCCTAACCTCACATATAAGTGTCCTCCCTCTACGGTAAGCTTACTCACAGACAGGACACTGCTGGTACTCATTATCATTTTTCCAGCAGGATTCAGGTTTCAGCAACATAGAAAATGTATGTTTGTCAAATGCACAGGTTAAGCAACTGACCACAATCCAAGTGAAATTCCATATTCGTCCTTGCCCAAGGGACATAAATTCCTAGTTATAGCTCTGCCATAAGTACTTTTTAAAAGTAACAACTTAGCAACTCAAATGAATGAATACATCAAAAAAGCCAGTCAGTGAGTACTTATGTGACAAGTACTGTATAAGCTCTGTGGATTCAAATAGAATAAATACAGTGCATGCTCTCAAGGAGGTCATTTTAATTGAAGGAAAGAATACATCAGAAATTTCTCATATACGAGATTTCAACTTTAAGGCAAATATCAAGCTTGATGCCTTTAAGACGCAATAGGAGGGTGTACTATACGGTCCAGTTATCTTTCATTTTATTGGAAGGAATGCATTTGGTGACTTACAATTTATCCAAGTAGTGTAAGCATCCCATCAAGTCATCACAGCAGCCACCTAGGATAAGGTCTATGCAACCCAGAGGGAGTTGGAAAAGAAGGTGGAAGAGTTTGTCTCTAAAGATCAGTATACATTAAGACCACTACTACCTCTAGAATGGTCTAGGACCACTCAGGTCTTCTAGTAAATAATGGTAATCTCAAAATTACAAAAAAATTAGTAAAGAAAAGAAATTAGGGTATTGGAGTGAAAGGCACCATGGGATAGTGAATACAGAACCGGCTTTAGAATAATAAATACCTGGGTTTACATCCTACCTCTCCCATATGCTGGCTATGTGACCCTAAAAAGCATGTCACTTAATTTCTCAGTGCTTCAGACAGCTCTCTAAAACTGTAAGTTACAAAACAAATCCAGATATGGATTGATAGAGGAGAGGGTAGATCTTACTAGGCTCTCCCTCTATCAATGAAATCACATGCCTGGTTTAAAAAAATAGGACAGCACATAATCCCATTTTAATATCAAAATTTAGTTTAACTTGAAACATAAGTGAACTTATTTATCCTTTGAAAACAGAATATAAAACTTTCATCCTCCATTAGGACATTGTGAGTTGTCTGACTCAGTAAATCAAGTCATGAAAGTGAATGTAACACAAGCAAGCTATCCACACCAAGTACCATTCAAAATGTATTAGAACCTTTTGTGTTTGATAGTACTGCTCTTCAAGTAGTGAAGGCTAAGAATTACAAAAGCAAGGCCTATCTAACGTTATTAATTAGTTATGTGATGATTTTAGCTTATACACTAAAATCCACCACAGAAAATGAAGGATAATTCCATTTGGACTTTAAAAGATTCTTCAAATAATTCCGTCGTTTCAAAGTGGAATTAAGAATAGTGAAGGAAAACAAACATTATATAGGAAAACATGGTAGAAGGTGAAGAAATAAAAAAGGCAAGGATTTCTAGGACAACCTAGAAGCTTAAAAGGTGTAAATTATAAATACTTTATTCAAGAGGAAAGATGAAAAGTTCTGGCCAATGGAAGCACAGAAGACAGCATGAAAAAAATTGAAAATGACTTAGGAAGGCCATAGACAACACATAGAAGGCACTTTTTACTTAGTTTTAGGCATGTAGTCAGATCACCCCATGGTTAAAAAAAATTAAATGATAGGAAGGCATTGTGTCTAATTACAGTACTTCTAAACCAACTATTTGAACAAATTGTCAACAACAAAATTGGGAAATGGATAAATATGAATATGTTGACTATTTACAAAATCATTATTAGCCAATATAAACTGTAACTTCTTGAGCTATATTCCCTGCATTTAAGTACTTGTTTAGTAGAGTAAAATATGGACAATCTCTTTCTACAGAACAGAATAATTTATAAAACACTATAAACAAGAATGATAGATAATTTTGGGAAATGTTATCTTATAAAATGACAAATAATAGTTGAAAGTTAAACGAGCCTGCAGAGATCCAGTTAAAACATATTACCTTGAGAATATCCATCGATAAAAAAGAAGCAAAAAACCAACAGAAAGGTCTGTTCTTGCTGCCAGTAGAAATGAAACTGCAACAGCAAAATTCTATCAGCTTTCAAAGCAATACACTATATGAAGAAATTATATTAAAATGTGAGTTTCAGAGCAAGGACTGTTTCTTATCTTACTTTGTAAATCACTAGTTTACTTAACAAATTGTGTTGCCTGGTACTTAATTAGTGCCATAAAAAGGCTTTTGGTTGTTGTTTAATTGTTAATGACATTTAAGTAAATTGTCTGGAATAGTGACTAAACTGGATCAAATTTGAAAAGGGCAAAACAAAACACCATGTTCCTGCTAGATGTAACCACTTTAAAAGGAGTCAAGAATTGATGTTCTAGATATTTCAGAGATAGGAAAAATTCAAAATAATGGGCCATTTTTAAGTGTATGAAGAGGTATTAGCAACAACCAACCAAATATACTGGCTTTCTCTTTCATATAAAGTGTTTATGAGAATTGTCTATGCATTTATGGAGGGATCCAGAATGAAAAAAAAGGAAAAGGAAGGATTTTTCAGACATTTTTCTATGACAAATTACATCTTTACAGGCATACAACTTTCTTGAGAGGTATAAAGAATATAAGATTATGCTGTGTTTATTGGTTTTAAGAAAACATTTGATCAGATAGAACAAAATTTAGCCTTGAAGGCTCTCCTCAGGCAAGTTATGTCTCACATATATGTCAAAACTATATGAGATTACATAATAAAACACAACCATGAGATAACTTTGTTTAATGGTCCACTGAGTATTGATGTCAACAAAGGTGTTAAAGTAAGATATATGCTCGCCCAAGGTGTCTGACAGCATTATGGAAAATGCCCTGCCAAAAGTCCTAAGGAAAGGATGATTTCCCATTCATGGTGAAATTCTCCAAATGTTCCTATTGGCAGATGACATTATATTAATTTAGTCTATTCTTGGAACACTAGAAACATCTACAATGAAATTCCACATTAGTACAAAAATTTTCAGTGTACCTAATTACACTGGAAAATCAAAGTGAATGAAAAAAGTATATCACCCAGATTAAAATATGGAGCTTGATGGGCATCTCATTAAATTAGTCCATTAAAATTTACATCTTGGTCAAATGCTACAAACTGATAACAAACTTAGCCAAGAACTAAACAGGAGAAAAATACCAATCTGGGATGAATATAGGAAATGTTGCGGTGTTTTCAAGAATCCCAAAACTTTCCTTCTATAAAAACTCATCTTTTTAAGATGAACACACTGATAGTAGTTCTACTTGGCTAGAAATCATACAATAAAATCTCAGAAGAATTAAAAGAACAAACTATCTGAAGAGATTAGTAAAGATACATGTTGGGTAGGATTAGCAGTTAGTGCATTGCCTATGATGACTTGATTGAGATAATCATGGGGAAGGCATATTTGACTATACCTATGATTGAAAAAGAGGTGATCTAGTCCTGTACTCTGAATTATAATTAAGTGAGAGACAGTCGAAGTAGTAAGTACACTGGGACACTTGAGACATTAAACAAATAAGTAGTAGGCACCTAATGTTTTAGTAGATCCTTTGTGGAGGACTGAGGGATAAAATGCATGGATAAACATTACACAGCATGTGTAGTCCACCAATAGAATGTATAATTCATAAGGCCATGGACTTTTCCATATTTCTGTTTGTATCCACATAGCCTAGAAAATTACCTGGCACACAGTTAATACTTAATAAATGTGTGTTGAATTGAATTGAAACACGTGTTAGACTAAATATCAGTGCAGGGAGTATCCATACCATCTTTCAAAATCAGAAGAAATATAGTTATAGTATAAACACTGTTGGATGTGTTATTCTTTCCAGATAATATAGAACTCATCAGAGAGCTCAGACTAAATAAGACAATTAAAGATTAAATGGCTTTATGAGTCACAAGCACATTTCAATTATCATTTGAGATGCTATCAGGAAGATTTAGTGATTCCTAAAAAGAGAATTCTACTCCCTTGCGACATAGTTGTTAAAATGGTTCAATAACTGAACTATATTTTCTCCCAAAGTGATTTTATATGGATAAAATAAGTGTACTCATTCTTCACTGTACATATCAAACGTAAGTCAAAGGCTAACTTTTCTAGTCCAGTAGTACAACAATCTGAAGTAGATAGATAGATAGATAGATAGATAGATAGATAGATAGATAGATAGATATGGCTATTGATATACTCCCTTTCTCTATTTTTTTTCTGAATGAATAATGGTAATATAGTTTAACCATGAGGAAGTGCATCAATTTTACATTCAAGAGCATATATGAGGATAAAATACATTTTTAGAGGTGTCCAGAATCTTAGATTTCTATTTTTTATTAATAACACATAAAAAAATCTCAAGTTTTTCAGGGTATTGAGAACTATAAAACTGCATTTCATACATTGACTCAACAACCAAAATGATAAACAAAATTATTTATTAATAAAATTATTATCATTATAATTGCAATTCAAATTTTGGTATATAATCCTATTTAATCCTCACAATTTATGATGGTATCCCCATTTATCAGGCAAGGAAAATGAGGCTTAGAGAGAATAAGAGACTTGTTCCCAGTAACTTATATAGTAAATGGTTAGCACAAGAACTGAAACCTAGGTCATATGTCTCCGTGTTTAGTTTCACCCCCCTCTACGTCCCATATCTCATTTACGTGCCTTTTCATTTGTAATTCCACTTTACTTCTGCCTTTTTCAATCCCTATATTCCATCAAAGTTTAGTTCATAGTTTAGGCATATAGAAAGTTTTCTGGACCCTTCCCTAGTTGCTCATCTCTCTCCCTCATCTACAGAAAAAAATGTGTTGTATTTACTTTGTACATATCTTAGGTTTATTCATATGACCATAAGATATAACATAATCTTCATGAGGGCAAAATTATTTCAAATTCATTGTTATATTTCCAGTGCCTTGCACAGTGCCTGGCACAAAGTAAGTGCTAAATGGGTTGATTCATTGATATGTCATTTAAAGTTGTTTTCTTTTCTGGGTAGATATGGGAAAACAGATTACAAGGCAAATCTTACATCCTATAATCGTTTAATTAATTGATTTATTGTTTCATTCATTCAATAATAATTTAATAAGCCCCATTAGTTGTCAAGTACTGTCCAAGCTTCTGGGGATGTGTTATTTTCAGATGTGGATTATATAATTTCATGTAATCTTGTTAATAGTTCCTTGATCTAGAACATATTTTCTATATAATTGTCTTTACAACACGAGAAGCAAGGAGGTTGTTTTCTTTAGGAAATCACAGCTTATAAACAAACATGAAAGAAATGCTTATTTCACAATCCTGGCACATAGCATTTAAATGCTTGTTGAGTTGAATTCAATTGCAAGTGCTACCACTGGCCGCCAAGCACTTCACTTTAGACTCCATTGAAATCAAGTACTTTTTCTAAAGTTGAACTATAAAAGATAATTTTTCTATGCCCAAAATCACAACATAAAAAAGGAGTTTCAATGAAGAAAAAATAGGGCACGCACTGAAAATCTGAGTGGGTTCCTAGTGTGAGACTAATGATTGTTTGACCTCATGTTTGAAAAGATTGAGTAAAGCCTTACACATCTAGGAGAGGTTTGTAAGTGTAAAGTTTAAAGACTAATTTTGGCTATTATGGGACAATAGCACAACCCCTAAGGCAACATTTGTTTCAGGGACTAAGAGCAACATGAAAAGAATATGAGGAAAGGGCTCTAGATAGGGACTGAGGAAGACCTGGATTCAAATCCTTCCATAGATATTTCAAAGCTGCATGACCTATTGCAAGGGACTTGGCTTCGGTTTCCTCATTTGTAAAATGAGGGAATTGGACTCAATGAACTCAATGCAAGTTTCTTTGCAGCTCTGATTATATGACCATGCATATAAAATGAAAGATGCATCATCAATCTTATAGAAGTTGGCTGCAATACTATATTAAGTACTATGAGGAATTAAATCAGATATTGGCCTCACACAAGCTGTAATCTAGTTCTTTACAAAAAAAATGGATTTTGTGTTTAGGCTTGTTATATATTATATTTATATTACACATATTACAAGGATTACATTTATTACAATATATTACATTTATATTACATGTATTACAAGGATTTTTTTTCTTTTCTTAAACTAATACTCCTTTTAAAAGGAATGAGGTCTCTGTACAAATTAAAAATAACTCTTAACTTCATGAAAAATTTAAAAACCAATTACCAATCCCAGCCCTTCATTGATTAAATGATTGGTTTTATATTCAAAATGTTCAATATTGCAGCATGAAAAATTGTATATGATGGGATACAAACATTGTTCACAATACTACCTAGCTAAAGCACACTATAAGGACCAGTGATTTAACCACTCTGGACTCTCTTTTCCAATGCTGATCAGAAATCCCTTATAACCTAGCAGACAGTTTTCAAGAGTTGCTGCACCCAAAAATATTAATCACCCTGAAGCCAAACTGGTGATGAGCCTCTCTGTTGTTAGTTGGACAATTCCTCAGGCAAAAGAAACTGATCTATCACTGTACTGCTAGTTAAATGATTCCCATGTTGATAAGGCCTACTGGAAGCCTGTTCTCTACTATCAAAGTCTGTGAAAGCCTGGGGATATCTCCAAAATACAACGTAGTATCATTGTTAAGGATTTCATGAAGGAGTTAAAACACATGAAAGATAAAAATTATAGCATTTTTTTTCACTGAGCCTCTCAAAGAACCACTTTATGCAATAGATGCTCCAATGCACCTTTCTGTATGTATCCTGGAGCTGTTTGAGTGATAAATTACACTTTTTTAGACCCCTGGAAATACAAAGCCCATTACCAACATACTGAAAGTGAGATTAATCTACCATTTCAGAATGATGAGAAAGTGCTTTTCCCAGAAAAGGGGTACAGGAGTCTTCATCATCTTTACATGAGACAATGGCAGCATCCTTAATGTCAACAGAATGCAATTCCATATTAGACTTTAAAAGTTACATTAGAGATAATATTTTCATCCCCCATGGTAAAAATGAAATATTCTTGATCACCCTGGGAGTTCAAGATGCTTATGTAATCTACAAGAATATTCAAATAGGAATTACCTCAGTCCTATCAATGCATATGCTTGATTTCTGTCTCCATGTAAAATGTTGATCAGCTCAAACTGGATTTGTGTTTAAGTGCTTACAACTTCAGAAAAGAGAAAATCATCATTGCTGTTTGAAAAAAAATGAAATGGGGATGTCTGTATCACCAGCTAAAATCCCAATAACATTTTAGGGAACAAAATAAGCAAAGATAAGCAACTCCATTCTGTTCAAGCCAAACCACAAGCTACAGGTAGCTCCAGCTCTTCTAAAATGACAACATATGGCTCATTGAGGATTGGTTTATCATTTGCAAACTAAGAGTAATTCAGTGCTTCCTAGCTTCATTGACCACTGCTATACATTTCTTTTGGTATACATACAGAAATTTGTGCAAAATAAGTGAAAATAAAAAGTATGGTGACATATATATATATATATATATATATATATATATATATATATATTAGTTTTATTCCATGGAAAAATACGAAGAATAGAAAATCAGAATGTTCTAATCATATGCATATATATATATATATATATAATTTTAAAAACAACTTTGAGCAAATAAGTCATTTTGACTATTACAAATACCCAAATTATCTGTGAAGACACTATCTGCATTCAGAGAAAAAAATTGATAAATAGAAGTATGTGTTAAATGACTTATATATATACATATATATATAAATATTCATATACACAATATGTATTTGTGTCTATTAAGTATGAATTTTAGCAAGGTAAAATTCATCATTTGGTAACAATAGGCTGGTTTTTAGGGGAATAAAGTTCACATTTTCATTCAGATAAAAATTTGGTGGACTTAAAATGCTCCAAAAGTGAAACATTCTTTAAAGAATCCAAATGTATTTATTTAATCATTTCATTAGAAAAAAATACAATTTTCTTATCTTATACTGTTTTTCCCCTAGTGGTTTTAAATTAATGAATTAATTTAGTTTTAGTTTTAAACATTCATTTCCTAAAATTTTGAGTTACAATTTTTCTCCTCCTCCCTCCCCTGTCCCCTCCCAAAGATGGAATTCAATCTGATATAGGCTCTACATATACATTGACATGAAACATATTTTCAAATTAGTCATGTTGTAAAGATGAAGTAGAGGCAATGGGAGAAACTGAGAGAGAGAGAGAGAGAGAGAGAGAGAGAGAGAGAGAGAGAGAGAGAGAGAGAGGGAGGGCGAGCAAACAATATGTTTGAATTTGCATTCAGGCTCCATAGCTCTTTTTCTGGATGTAGATAACATAGATAGCATTTTCCATCGCGAGTCTTTTGGAGTTGTCTTAGATCCTTACATTGGTGAAAAAAAAAGCTAAGTCTTTCAGAGTTAGTCATCACACAATGTTGCTGATACTGCTTGCACAAATTTCTACTCCAAAGCTTAAGTATGGCACAGCAAATACTCTATATTTTCAAAGATTATTCCAGATGAGCCCCAATTCTGGAATTTTCTAACAAGCTAGAAAGGATTCAGTTGTGGTCCTGAGAGAAGACTCTCCTTTCAGAGTATGAATCTTACTAAACATGGAAAGTCTCATTGCCTGGGGATGAATACTTTCACCATTGCAAGCCCTGAAAGTGAGAACATTACAAAAAAGCCCTCTACTTCTACTACTCAGGCCCTTCTAATTCTGCAGTTCATGGTGAAAGAGTGACAGAAAGGGGTACAGATAGCACTAAGAAACACAAATCTTAGATTGTATACAAAAATCCACTATGATGTTAGTACTTGTTTTCCAATGACCCTTCACTGAATTTACTATTGGATGACTTGCAACCTTGCCATTTTTTATATAAATAAAACCAGAAGATGGAAGATTTCATTTAAATGTAAAAATGGCTTATAGGTTTGCTTGTTTGCCTGTTTTTGAAAGGCAAATAATGATGTTGCTAGAGCTGATATTATTATGTATGCAAGAGTAACAAAATCCACCATTCTACCAGACATTTGATCTCATAATCTTGCAGCATTACTCATTATAGTGTCTTGCAAAAAATCACCATGGATATAAGTATAGTGTATGATAGAACAAAATGCAGAGACAAAAGAGTTATGGAGATTCTGTCAAAAGTTTGATAAGGTACTCCATATTTCAATCAACACAAATTTTGTGACTTTATTGCAAATGTAGACAGCAAGGAGGATGACAAGATTTTTTAAAACTTTTGTTCAAGAATTAGAAAGGAAAAATCCACAGGTCTTGTAGATCATATAGAAGTTTCCTGACTGTCTATTATGTGGTTTTCTTTGAGAAGAGAATTGGGAGGTATAGGACATTGTAAGCTTTGATTAAAATCACACACAAAAAATAACTTTGTTGTAGTTTAAGAGACACATGGCTGTGCAGCAAAGCCATTCATGAATCAACTACCTGTGTAGAGGCAGATTATCAAGTTTTCAGAGCAAAGATTAGAATCAATAGACCAACATTACACACTGCCTATTGAACATTCCTGGCTAAACAACCAGCAGACTTCTCAAACTTTCTCAAATCAGAATGGACTCCATTTCCCTTCAAATTCACTACTTTATCAAACTTTCCAGAATCTGTCAAAGGCAGCATCATTGAATCAAAGTCCAAAACCTTACTGTTGCCTTTAACTCTTTATTCTCACTCATCTCACATTAATTTATTTAATTTATTAATTAATTTCACAATTAGTTGCCAAATATAGTTGTTTCTAAGAAAAGAATATCTGTCACATTCATTACTTTCTCTCCACTAACACAACCAATGTTCTATTTTAGGCCATCATCACCTTTTCTCTTTCATATTGCAAAATACTCCTGATTAGACTCCTTACCTCAAAATCTTTTCTCATCCTGACATACCCTCGACGCAGATGCCAAAATGATTATCCTAATGCACAGGTCTGACTATGCTCATTTCCTCTGTCAAAAAACTCCTGCGGTTCACTATTACACTGAAGGATCAAATATTTGACAAACTGACATTTATTTTTTTTTACATCCAGGCATTAATATAATTTTACTTTCTTATTATATTTTTTCCTTTTTACCACACTATAAAGAGTGTGCATGATGCATTAATATTCAAAAAATGTCCAAAACATCTATAAGAAGCTCCCTGCCCCAATGCATTGGATGGATATAGAGGAGGACATAGTCAAGAAGCACACAGGATGAAGGAGGAAATCATAAATAGTATATAACCTACATTATTCTAGACATACTTATATTGATGAGAGAACAAATTTATTTAAGTAACAAAATAAGATATAATCATAATTATAAAAATGAAAACAATATTCAATATTTTATTATTATAATCTCTTAGTGGTCTAGTAGGGAATCATTAATATTTACAACTGAAAATAAGATAAATAAGATAAAATATTACCATTTGCTGTACAAAGTAAAATTTAGTATGTAGATAAAATTGTATCAATTTAGATTAAAACAAAAAATGCTTAAGTGTACAATTCAAAAAGTATGCCCCCCCAATCATTAAACTTTTATAATCAAAAATTTGAAAATAATGCTGAATACATCTTTTTTAAGGTTACTGGACTCATGCTAGAAAGGGCTTTATATCTATATTCAGATCTGTCTATCTATCAAACTATCCATACAAATTTTTCTTCATTTGCTAATTTATTTAAAGTAGTTTTAATAGCTAACATTTTCACTATGTAACCAATAACTAATGCTATATTTTAAAGTAAACCACAATTTCAGTATTTCTCCACCAACCCACCCCAAAGAGCAATCCAATGAAAAAAATACATTTAAAATATTACTAAAAGTATAGAAAAAAATCTGGATAGCTTAACAACACATTGAAAAATTCTGAAAAGGTATGCAAAGTATAATAGCCGTGGAACCCCTGCCTAAGGAATGGGGTAGGATAGAAGAGTTTCCTCATAGATAATCTTCTGAGTCATGATTGTTCTTTATAGCTTTGTGACATTTATTTTTGATTTCTATTTGTTTGTGGATGTTCTTTCCATTTACATTATTGTAATCATGTATGCTGTTTTCCTGCTTCTGCTTAATTAACTTTGCCAATTAAGATATATCTTTCCATGTTTCTCTGCATTCATCAGTTTCATAATTTCTTACAATACAGTAATATTCTATTGCATTCATATATCTAAATCTGTTTAGTCATTCCCCAAAGGGTATCCACTTTGTTGCTAAACATTACAAAAAATTGATGCCGTATATATTTTTGCATATATATAGACTCCTTGACACAGAAGCCTAGAAATGGAATCTGTGGGTCAAAGGTTAGGGACATTTTAGTTACTTTATTTTCATAATGGCAAATTGCAATTCACAGTTCCACCAACAAAGCACTAGTGTGCCTATCTTCCCATAAGACCTCCAATGGATCCTGCTACCATCTTTTGCCATCTTTAACAATTACTTGTGACACTATTTAAGGATTTTTCAAAGTTAATGACTATGGGTCATCGAAATAAAAGGGAAAACTCACTACAAAGTTAATACACTATTACTGAAATGAGCAGGTAGAATCACCTGAAAACAAAAGAATACAGGCTTGGACAATGACAAAGACTGAAAGAAGATGATTAATCAATCTGAAGAGGCTTTATGTGTTTAGTTTCACCCCCCTCTACGTCCCATATCTCATTTACGTGCCTTTTCATTTGTAATTCCACTTTACTTCTGCCTTTTTCAGTCATAGGACCTGTGTTCAAATCCTGCCTTTTCCATTTAGTACTATGTGACCTTGTGTGGTCATTTCACATTTTTGCAATTAGTTTCTTCATCAGTAAAATAGGGGATCAACCTCTCAAATTTCTATCAGCTCTAATGCTATGATTCTATGACATGGAATAAGCTTGCTGCTAAATCCATAGGAAAAAATGTTTTGGTAACTTTTCTTCATTGATTTCTTCAATTCCACCAAAAGCAGAAGGTATATTTTAGAAATTAGTTTCTTAAAAATAAGGAGGGAGTGCTCCTTTGAGAACACAGTATGCTATAAAAAGTGATGGTTAAACATACACACACACACACACACACACGCAATTTTCCAGAACTTTAACCACTAAATTGTATTTCAAAAATAGTCATTCAGTCACCAGAAAGGGAAAAGAAAAATGTATTTCTTTTATATACTACATCCTCACAAGTAGTGTGCTGAACAATGTAATCTCTCTCAGAACCAATCCTTTTGTTGTTTCCTTAAAGACATCTGCCCTTATGGCATTGACACAATTTAAAATCCAATCGAAAGCCTGCCTGCAGGTTGTGCATGTAGGACAAGTCTCTCTCCTTTTATACACTTGGTCAGATGCCACAGACATCAGCCTCACAGACTGACAAAAGAGAAGGAAGGAGCAATACATGAAACAAGGACCCCTTTTTCTAAAGCATCTTTTTCCCCTGTGAATTTTATATCAAGTTAGTCAATAAGTCTTCAGGTAAAGAAAAGAGGAATATGCAGTTTTTAAAATAACCAGGCAGTACAGAGAGTAGCTTAGCTATAACATAAGGTTTGCCAATAAAATGAACATATGGTTGAGAGACCAGTACATTTGTCTTAAACAATAATGATAGCACATTGGTTACAGAATGAAATATCCAGAAATATAGCCTGCTTCTATGATTTTTATTGGCACTTAATATATGTGTGTGTGTAGACACACATGTACACACATGCACAAACACATACATATACACATGCACATATGTGTATATGCATATGCATATTTACACACACACTTATATATAGCTATGATGAACAATACATTGAATCATTAGCTAACATTCAGATAGAGATTTAAGGGAAGCAAAGCACTGTGTATGCTATTACACTGGATTATATTCAAATGTTTTAAAATCTGTTTTCTTTCTAACCATCTTCCAGTAAATGGGTGTCAAAATAATCAGTCACTCAATTTCAATCCATTTTTTTTCTCCCCCAACTCTGGTCTCCATTGGTCATGTTCCATTAGAGAGAAACAGGAGATCATGTTTTAGTGAGGAGCAGAGACACATACTATGAGGACAAAAACAAACATAGCTACAGATGAAGACATAAAGATAGCACTCATAAGAAAGATTAAACAGGAACCATGTGAATCTCAATCATGTCTGGACAGGACAAATGAAGGTTGTTTAATATTGCAGCAGTTATTGCCAGGGATAATGACATTAAATATTGTGGTAGTAAGAAGACATAAATTGAGGACTGGTAGAGGGTGAGGTAAAGAAGGAAGAGTAGATCTGGGGAAATATAGACAGTGAATTACAAATGGAAAGAGGAAAAAGAGTAAGAAACAGAAATATGGTTCATGCCTGGAATAAAATGGGAATAAAAGCTGGGAATGTTTAGCCTCAAGCAATATAGACTCTAGATATTTAGAATCAGAACAAATGGAAAGCAGTAATTGGAGTAATCTGAGAGCTATTAATTCTTCATTGATGGATTATGTCAATAGTTTATACATGATTATATTATCCAAATTAATTTACAGATATATTATTCAAGGCACATGTTTTACATTGATCCCTTGGTTGCAAGTGTAATACAAAACAAAGTGTTGAGGAAGTAGTCAAAATAATACAAAACTATATTTATAGAAAAAAATGCCAAGAATTTGAAGCGAAATAAAAAATGTCCTTGAACAAGGCCTACAATAGCACAAGATGCAAACGGATTGATGACCTCAATATGAAGTCATATCATAAATACATTCTAGGAGCAAGAAAAAAATCTCTTACAGATTTATGCATATGGAAAAAATTTTTCAATTAAACAAGTGATAGATAGGATCACATCAGATGAAATGAAAAATTTCTATTTTATAAATTTTTTATGTTTTGTTTGCATTCTCCAGTCAACAATGTTTAAAACTTTCAAGCCATTTTAAGGCTTTCCTTCCTAAGCCTCCACACAAATGTATAACTATCCTACTTTGTTATTTCTAGCATTCAAGTTCTCTCTGTTTCCACTGCTACCCTAATTTGGACTTCCAGTAATAATACATCCATTTGTCCAATACAACTAACATGAGCATGTCAGATAAATCTTGAAGCATTTCTCCTATCATGTCATCCCTCTGGTTAATATCCTTCCATTTTTCTTGGCCAATTATCTCTGAATAAGGCACATGACCTTAAGCATTCATTAAAGCATTAGGAAACAAATTAAAAGCATAAGTCCTAAAATCAATGCAAATTCAAACATAAAATAATTCCTTTTCTTGTATTTTATATTATCTAGCATTATACATTATTTTAAAATGATCTAGTCCCAACTTATGTTTTGAGCTGACCTTTTACTACTGCCTTTCTTATAACCTTTGTTGCAGCCATACTGTTCTATAAACTATTCTGTTTTTTTTTAATTTTTAGGATTTTAATTTTTTTCATTTCTAAGTTCTCTCCCTCTCTTCAGCCCTCCTCCACTCATTGAAAAGGCAATAAACACAATACTCATTATTCACATGAAATCACACAAAACCTATTTCCACATTAGACATATTTCAGAAAGGAAAAAGAACAAGAAAAAATATACTTCAAAGAGTTCTCGGAATCCTTTAATTTTCTCTCTCTGGAGGTAGATGATATTTTTCAACACAAGCATTCTGTAATTGTGGAGGAACATTTTATTGATAAGAATTGCTTCTTGACTTTGAACTTTATATCACAAGTGGGTTTCTCTCAGCTCTGATTGGGAGTAGGGGGGTTAACTCACTCGAACAGTTTATTTATGCCCTGCTTTCACAATTCAATCTCGCATCCTGTAGGATTTTGGTGCCTCAAAAGTGGTGTGAACCAGGTCTGATCATTGTCCTCATGGTCTGCACTCTGCTCCTTTCCTAGTTTGACTCCCTACTCAGTCTTGAAGGTGACCTCTTCTAGGTTGACAGAGTTGCCAAATGGCAACCGATCCTGCACAAAATGCTAGAACAAGGGTCCCCTAGTATCTCTTTGTGGCCAAGTGTTTCTTATCCTTATACTCCCTAGGTACTGTTGTTGCTGATGCTGCCACCACGGCTTCCAGTAATTGGTGCCTCAGATGCCACAACTTGGTGCTACTTCTTCCATACTGTACTCTCAGCCATCCCTCAACCCAGTGTCTGTCAATCTTTCTCTCTCTTCCTAAGTTTCACTGGAATGGAAAAATGACTCATTGTGACTTTGCTGGGTTGTTTTTGTTGTTGCCGCTGTTGTTTTTTAACTTTCCAGGTCAAAATGAAGTTCTGGGTTCTCTATAATTATTTTGTAGGAGAGGATTTTGGGGAGATTGGGCAGTTGTGAATTTTCACTCCCCAATTTTGACTCCCTGCTTAAAAGTTTTTACACAACAAATCTAATATAATAAAAATTAAAAGGGCCACAGATAAATCAGAAAACTTCACAAGTTACTCAGATAAAGTTTTCCAGCACAAGTTAAGTAGCAAACTGATTAAAATTTACAAAACTGAGTCATTTCCCAAGAGATAATTTCTATGTATATAACTCCCAAATATTAAGCAGCCTTCTTCTCTCTCTTGATGCCATGTCTTTGATCATTAACTGACCATTAGAAATTTCCTACTGGACATAAACTAGGGTCTCAAAATCAACACTTCTAAAATATTATTTATCTTTCCCTCAAGGTTCATCTGTTATTCTAAAAAAAAACTATTTATGCAAATAACACCACTAAACATTTTAGTTATAATTGGGAATTCATGATTTATGGGTTATCTTCTACTCTCGTCTCCCTGATGCTTTATATCCAATTAGTTGCCAAATAGAGTCTGATTCTATCTTTTGTTTAATCACCAAGCATTTTTTAAGGGCCTAGTGTGAGTTAAACACTGTGCTATGCATTGAGGATATACATATAAAGATATGATAGAGCCTGAAATCAAGGAGTTTCCTTTAAATTTTTGACCAAAATTTTTTGAAGATCCTCAGAAAGAACTACTGAATCTACAGCAAAATGCAATTTTTTGTCCCCACCATTTAACTGCCTTTGTGATATGGTTCAAGCCTACTTTTCTGAGCATATTACAGATTACTCTCCATACATTGCACAATTGAACCCAATTGTTCAAACTGATTAATGCCTGCCAAATGATCATCTAACCTCTTGTATTGGTAATTAAGGTGGGACTTCTTTTTAACTGTTTTCCCTTTTGGAAAACTGAAGTAATCAAGTGCCTTTGTTTCTTTGATTAAATTAGAGAGTCTTTGATGACCTGCTTAAGTCAAGGGAAAGCCTAGTTCACATAGGTTTGAGTTGCATGACTGTGATGCTCTTGACCTTGAACAGGGTATATAAACTCAGAGGTTAGCATTTTGCTTTTGGGTCTCTCACTCACTGGAAGAGTACTGTATGATTTGACCAGAAAAGCCTCTGGATAGCTGTTGTTAAGGAGATCCCCGGCTTTGAAAAATAAACCAAGGTGTTGATGCTTCTCTGGTAACTACATATTGCTATGGATAGACTGGTTTGTGTTATTTGCTCTGTTCATATGATGTATATTTGTAATTTATGTTTGTGTTTGCTCTGAAGTTCAGGTTCCAAGATTTTCTCCTGAACTAAGTGAATGATATATGTATGTTTGTTTAAAGTGAGGTTGTTAACCCCTTAAGGTTGCTTTCCTTAAAAATGCAAATCAAAGAACTTGTGCTGGCAGTTCTTCTGTGTGCTGGTGTTGTTGGTCATATACAGCCACAGTAGTGGCAAGCCACATCATTATTACACCTCTCTCTCTGAAGAATATTGATGAAGGAAACCTACTACCTACCAGAGAAGCATTTGTAAATAACTCAAATATCTCAGACTATCTATCTATCTATCTATCTATCTATCTATCTATCTATCTACCTACCTATCTATCTATATATACATACACACATATATGTATATATGTGTGTATGTACGTATATGTACACATATGTGTAATTATTTCAAATTCTCCAATTCAACTGCTATCATCCTAGTAAGGCTTTCATCATCACATGCATTGAATTATTACATCTCCTAACCCATGACTCTAATCTTTGCTTCCAGAATAATCTTGCTCCATATAGATCTGATATCACTCTTCTGCTCAAAATCTTCAATGCCTCTCAATTTCCTACCAAGTAAAACCCAAAAAACTTGTGCTACCCTACCCTTCAAGGTTCATCTAATATTGCTTCCCACTACAGAAGTCAAGTCCACAAGCACTTATTAAATGCTTCCTTTGTGCTAGGCATTTTGCTAACCACAAAACTGTTACACATATAATGCCCAATCTTCTTGAATACTTCCAATAATTGGGCGTTCAATAATTGAAAGGCAATACATTCCATTTTTTGGCCAGCACTATTTGTTAAGATGGTTTTCCTCACATTGTATCAAAATTAGCCTCTTTTTAATATTCATTCATTCATTGGTTCAAAATCTTCCATCCCATGGACCAAGAAAATGGCCAAAATATCTGCAACGAGAGAATAGTATGTTTTATTACAGATTTGGGAGGAAAAAAAGGGTGGTACAAGGAATCAGTAGTGATTTTGTATTAGAATTTGAAAGAACTTACTCTGGGAAGAGGGTAAAGAATCAGACAGCACCATAGATTCCAACAAAGAGTGGAATATATGAATTCCTTCCACATTAGAATGTGAGCTCCTAGAGAAAAGTTTCTTTCATACTTTCTATTTGTATCCTCATCATTTAGCACAATGTTTTTCATAGAGCAAGCCTTAATAAACGCTGCATTCATTCTTTCATTCAACCAAAGATTTTAAGTAAAATGCGGGAAAGAGCAGGTTTATTTTGCTCTTTTTTAACATTTGAAGCATCTTTCAAAGCTTTGCTTTACAAAAAAAGAAAAGCTGCATTATTATCATCTTCATTTTCTTGATTCACTGACTGTATAGCTAACTCCACATTATCTATTATGTTTCTTAACCTATAGCTATGTGCCTTCATATGAGATTTTTAGAATATAAATTCTTGTTGGATGTGAATCTCATCTTTGAACTGTAAATCTCATTGGAATAGAACAATTTTCATTTGCTTTGGCATTATTTCATCACCAACATTCATTGCATTTTGTGAATATTAAATAAAATAATAAATTCTGCTTACCAAATATGCATCTGCATCTGGTGGGCCGCCAGGCTATAGGCCACCTGTGTTATGGAATCAAGAACAAGTGCCTCTTTCAAGGAGGAGAGGTAGAATCTACCATGGAACTATATCATGACATGTTTTACAAAATATATTCCCAAAGCCAATATCTATTAGTGAAGTGTAGACATAATTAAGAACTGGCCATATAGCCAGAGGGGTTTTCAGCAACTAATGGATAAAATTGCCACATAGGATTGAAAATGAGATTCAGAAATGTGCTTGGTTTTTGTTAATGGCAAGCAAAATGCTATGATGTGAAAATAAATATTTGTTCTTCCTGTTAGTCATGTGTGTATGCAAGAAAATACTGCTATTTCACAGTAATATTGATAAAATTCCTATTGCTTTTCCAAAGTTCAGTCTAATCAAAATTATTTTTCTACTATCTAATGGGCTTATTGTTATAATTTAAAGTAGCCCTTTAGCCCTCATGTACTAGAAAAGACAATCGGACTCTTGGTTTAAATACAATTGTTTCCACTCTTTGGAATCCTGAAATATGAGTAGAATGCTTCAGAAGCTAAGGTTCTATGAGCCCAAATTTATCGGTGTCAGATAATTACATGTGATTTATTTTCAATTTTCTAATATAAATTGTTACAATAACAAAATCCACCTAAATTCATAAATGACTTAGAGAAACAATATATAGTGAAATGTCAGTTTATAGAGGCATTGTGGTAGAGCAAAGTACTAAATTCAACTGTGGCTTTTTATTAGCTGTAAGACACTAAGAAAGTCATTTAACCTATAGTTTTCACCAAGCAACTCTCCATAGGATTTATCTACTCTTTCATTATCTGGCTGTAATTTACCTTAATGGAAAGAGTCCCCCCCCCAAATCCCTTATATATGCCAATAAGTGACTTTAACAAACATTTGGAATGCCAAGATGGTGGCAGGAAAGCAGGGACTCACTTAGGCTCTCCCAAATTCTAGAACTACAGAACCCATGAAGTAACAAAGGGAAGCAGGTCTCCAGCACAAGATGACCTGGATGGTCACTGGAAGGCTGTATTGCACTGTGCTGGGAGTGGAGCACAGCTCAGCAATGGCAGCACCAGGAAGGACCAGGCACTGAGGAGATGAAGCTGAGTAAGCTGTAAGGTCCTGAATCACTGAGATGCTGTAGCTACCAGAATTCTCAATGCACAAACACCAAGGACAACTTAGCAGGTCAGTAGGAAAACTGCTGGAACAGGTAAGAGGAGTATGTGGTTGACCCCAGGCCTGGGGGTAGGGGAGGTGGTGTAATTGACTGCTGCAGCAGCAGGAAGCTTCTGCGGCAGCTTCCAGAGCTCCAGCTGAGGTCTCTTCCAGCCCCAGGCAAGGTGGGAGGAATTAAGCTGCATTGGATCAGAGAAGGAGTGCAGGGAGCACTTTGCTGACACTGAGGCAGCCCTGCTTGGATCTGGGTCATGGTCCTGGTTGGCGGGTCTTGGAGGAGGAGGAGCACTGGTGCGGCAGAACTAGCAACATAGAAGTAGCTCTGAAAACAGCAGTGCAATGCCCCAAAGCTTGGGACAAAGCACTCACTATTCTGAAGCCAGTCATACCCTGACAAAAACCTCAAGGGTCTAGTAGTTGGCTAGGAACATGGCTGTGAAAGACTCAGACTATTGAAACATTTTTGGTGACAAAGAAGATCAAAACATACAGACAGAAGAAGTCAACAAAGTCAAAGAGGCCACATCAAAAGCCTCCAAGAAAAACATGAATTCATCTCATGCCATCAGAAGAGCTCAAAAAGGATTTGGAAAGGCAAGTAACAGAAGTAAAGGGAAAAATGGGAAGAGAAATAAGAGTGATGCAAGAAAATCATGAAAAACAAGCCAATGACTTGCTAAAGGAGACCCCCAAAATACTAAAGGAAATAACACCTTAAAAATAGACTAATACAAATGGCAAAAGAGCTCCAAAAAGCCAATGAGGAGAAGAGTGATTAATAGTTTTGGGTGCCTTAAAAGGCAGAATTAGCCAAATGGAAAAGGAGGTCCAAAAGACCACAGAAGAAAACACTACCTTAAAAATTAGAATGGAGCAAGTGGAAGCTAGTGACTTTATGAGAAATCAAGAAATTATAAAACAAAACCAAAAGAATGAAAAAATGGAGCACAATGTGAAATATCTCATTGGAAAAACCACTGACCTGGAAAATAGATCCAGGAGAGATAATTTAAAAATTATTGGACTACCTGAAAGCCTTGATCAAAAAAAGAGCCTTGACATCATCTTTCAAGAAGTTATCAATGAAAACTCCCCTGATATTCTAGAATCAGACAGTGAAATGGAAATTAAAAGAATCCACTGATCACCTCTTGAAAAAGATTCCAAGAAGAAAACTCCTAGAAATGTTATAGCCAAATTCCGGAGTTTCAAGGTCAAGGAGAAAATATTGCAAGCAGCCAGAAAGAAACAATTTTAGTAGTGTGGAAACACAGTCAGGATAACACAAGATCTAGCCACTTCCATATTAAGGGATTGAAGGGCTTGGAATATGATATTCTGGAGGTCAAATGAGCTAGGAGTAACACCAAGAATCACCTACCCAGCAAAAATGAGTGTAACACTCCAGGATTAAATATTGGATTTTCAATAAAATAGAGGACTTCCAAGCATTCTTGAAAAAGAAAAGACCAGAGCTGAAGAGAAAATTTGACTTTCAAATATAAGAATCAAGGGAATCATGAAAAGGTAAAAAGGAAAGATAAATCATAGGAGACTTACTAAATTTGAACCCTTTTGGTTAAATTCCTACATGGAAAGATGATATTTGTAACTCATGAAACCTTTCTGAGTATAAGGGTAGCTGAAGGGAATACATACATATATACACATATATATATGTGTGTGTGTGTGTGTGTATATATATATATACCGTATATACATATATATATATATATATACACACACACACACACACACACACACACACACACACACACACACAAAGGGCACAGGGTGAGTTGAATATGGAGGGATGATATCTAAAAATAATTAAATAAATACAATTAAGATGTGAGAAAGGAATATATTGGGAGGAGGAGAAAGAGGGAGATAGAATAGGGTAAATTATCTCACATAAAAGTGGCAAGAAAAAGCAGTTCTATTGGAAGGGAAGAGGGGAAGGTGAAAAGGAATGAATGAATCTTGCTCTCATCAGACTTGAATTGAGGGAATAACATCCACATTGAATAGTATATCTTGCCCTACAGAAAAGTAGTAGGGAAGTGGATAAGAGAGAAGGGATGATAAAAGGTAGGACAGAGCAGCAAAGGAGGTAGTCAAAAGCAAACACTTTTGAAAAAGGCCAGGGTCAAGGGGGTAAAATTGAATAAATGGGGACAGGATAGGATGGAGGGCAATATAGTTAGTCTTTCACGACATGACTGTCATGAAAGGATTTTGCATAATGATATATGTGTGGCCTATGCCGAATTGCTTGCCTTCTCAAGGAGGATGGGTAGAGAGGGAAGAAGGGAGAAAATTTGGAACTCAAAGTTCTAAAAGCAGATGCTCAAAAAAGAAGTTGTTTTTGCATGCAACTGGGAAATAAGATACATGGGGTATAGAAATCTATCTTGCCCTACAAGAAAGTAAGGGGAAAGGTGATAGGCTGGGGAGTGGGGTGACAGAAGTGAGGGCTGAATGGGGAAGGGAGTAATCAGAATATATGCCATCTTGGGGTGGGGGAAGGGTAGAAATGGGGAGAAAATTTATAACCCAAAACCTTGTGGAAATCAATTTTGAAAACTAAAAATATTAAATAAAAAATTAGGAAAAAAGATACAAATTATATAAAGAAGATATTGGGTCTTCTTACTTTTTAGAACATACACAAATATACCCCAAAGCATATCAAAATAAAACAATGAGATGCTAACTTAAAAACACAGAAATACTGCAGATAAAGAGGATGTATACAAACCAAGGTTATTTTCTTAGCTAGTAAATTCAGTCTCTTTAGGTAATTAATCTGCTTTATAAATTGTAGTGTAAGAAATCACCCACATAGGACTAATATTGGTCTTGCTAAATCTGGGGAAGATCTGCATCAAAGGAGAGAAAAATGCATAAATAATGTAACAGTTGGCAGGCAGCTGATTCCAAATGAGAACTGAGGGAGGGCAAGAGAGAAAGGCGGTAAGGGTGAAGAATTATGTATTTGGACAAGGGTGGAAAGTTGTGTGCAAGAGAGTTTGTTGAATCATTCTGCAAGGCATAAAGGCTAACTGAGGTTAGATTCTTTTGAATGGAGAGAAACAATTTTTTGACCTTAAATGCATTATGGATACCATTATATGACACCAATTTCTTTCCATTGCTAACACTCTTTTTTTCAGTAGCATAAGCAAACAGAATTCCTTATCGATTAGGCAGCAGGAGTATGTTAAAGGAGGCCTGATGGTATTCCCTCTGATCTACATACACACCCTTTAACTTTTCATCTTTAAAGAAATGGAGGATAGTAAACCTGGAAGAGACTTGAGACCCAGGCATTATTAATCTACATCATTTTTCGAAAGGAAGACATAAAACCATTTGCAAATCTTGCTGAAGTAGGAAAAGCAAAATAAATTAATCTATTTGTACACATTAAGTGCCTTTTTCAGAATAAATATTTTTATTTGACTTAATATTTCAAAGGTAACTCTTCCTAATTTGAAAAGGCATTTTTTTTACAAATGGTTAATTTGTAATCAATCACAAATACAAAAATAGAAAGAAAATTTCAGTAATTTTTAAAATTATTTCACAAAAAAACAATTATCCAGACTCTGTGGAGGGGCATATGACGACTATTCCAATACAGCTGAGCTTGAGGAACATAGTTGAATTAATTTAACTAAAACCTAATGATTTCAACATGTTCTTTAAACTTCACTCTTTCATAAACATAGCTTTCATAAACATAGCAAAAGATATGTCTTCCATAAATGGTAATTCAAACTGAAATTACCTTCTACAATCTTCAAATTTAGCAGTAAATATATACCTTTTTGTTAAATCTTTTAATCACAAATACAAAAATAGAAAGAAAATTTCAGTAGTTTTTAAAATTATTTCACAAAAAAACAATTTTCCAGACTCTGTGGAGGGGCATATGATGACTATTCCAATACAGCTGAGCTTGAGGAACATAGTTGAATTAATTTAACTAAAACCTAATGATTTCAACATGTTCTTCTTCAAACTTCACTCTTTCATAAACATAGCTTTCATAAACATAGCAAAAGATATGTCTTCCATAAATGGTAATTCAAACTGAAATTACCTTCTACAATCTTCAAATTTAGCAGTAAATATATACCTTTTTGTTAAATCTTTTCCATATTAATATTTCTTCTCTGATTCTTTATTATGATAGGAGACTAAAAAATTAAAAGATATTACATTGAGCTTTCCCTTCATATATTGCAACTCAATTACATACAATTTAATTAAATTTGAAATTTCTCTCCCAGAAAAAAATAAGTTAATGTTTGTTAGTATATTTATTTGGGGAGGGGTAAAGGAAAGATATATAGTTTTATGGATGTTAGTACCTCATGGAATGGAATTCCCCACAACAGATTTCAATTGTTACTTCAATAACTATAGTCTTAAAAAGTTACCATGTCACTGAATTTAGTTCCTTCCTCACATTATCATAAACATGTCAGAGACAGAAATAGAACACAGGTCTTCCAGACTCGAAGCCTGCTTCTGGGTGTTATTCAACTTTAACTGGTGTATGTGTGTGTATTTGTTTGTATCTCTCTATGAGTATAAAACATGTGAACAACAACGTTAGTTCAAAAATAAGTAATGCATGATTTAGATATACAGGCTGATACTATAAGAAACTAGGACAGCAAGAAATAGTTCACCTGTCAGATCTATGGAGAACAAAAGAACTTATGACCAAATAAGAGATAGAAAATATCATGGAATGCAAAAAGGATAATTTTATTATATTAAATTGAAAAGTTTTTGCAAAAACAAAGCCAATGCAACCAAGATTAGAAGGGAAGCAGAAAGCTGGGAAACAATTTTTATAGCCAGTGATTCTGATAAAGGCCTCATTTCTAAAATATAAAGAGAACCGAGTCAAATTTCTAAGAATACAAATTATTTCCCAATTGATAAATGGTCAAAGGACATGAACAAGCAGTTTTCAGATGAAGAAATTAAAGCAATTCAAATTCATATGAAAAAATGCTCTAAATCACTATTGATTAGAGAAATGCAAATCAAAACAACTCTACCTCACAACAATCAGATTGGCTGACATGACGAAACCGGAAAATAATAAATGTTGGAGATGTAGAAAAACTGGAACACTAATGCATTTTTTGTGGAGTTGTGAATTGATCCAACCCTTCTGGAGAGCAATTTGGAACTATTCCCAAAGGGCTATAAAAATTAGCATACCCTTTGAGTCATGAATACCACTTCTAGGTCTATATCTGAAAGAGTTCATTAGAAAGGGGAAAGGACCCACATGTACAAAAATATTTATAGCAGGTCTTTTTGTGGCGGCCAAGAATTGGAAATTGAGGGGATGTCCATCAATTGGGAAATGGCTGAACAGAGGAGCAGAGCCAAGATGGTGGCATGAAAGCAGGGATTTTTTTGAGCTTTCCCCTAAATCCCTCCAAATACCTGTAAAATGACTCTAAACAAATTCTAGAGCTACTGAATCCACAACATGATAGGGAGAAATGGGTCTCCAGTCCAAGATGTCCTGGATAGTCACTGGAAAAGTGCTGGGAACAGAATGAAGCCCAGCTTGGGCCATCACAGGACAGACCAGGCCAAAGCAGCCCGGGTGGAGCAGGCCTCAGGGCCCTGAATCACTGAGCTGTGATGGTTTCCAGATTTTTCAACCAACAAATGCCAAAGACAACTTAGCAAGTCAGTGGGAAAACTGTTGGACCTAGGTGAGAGAAGGGTGTATAGTCTGGCCCCAGCTCCAGGGCAGTGGAGAAAGCTGTAGCAGCAGCAGCACCACCAGCAGCAGCAGCAGCAGCAGCAGCAGGGACAGTGGCAGCTGCTTCTGGAATTCCAGGCCCACCGTGGGGAGAATCAAGGGGCTGATCAGAGCAGGAGTGCAGGGATCTCTTTGCTGGTGCTGAGGTGGGATTTTCTTGCTTTGCCCTGCTTAGATCTGGGTCACAGTCCTGGTTGGTGGTCCTGAGGTGAGGAGGAGCACTGGTATGGCAAAGTTTGTGGTGGCTGTGGAGAGGGAGTCCTCCTGGTACTTACATGGCAGAAAAGAGTGTTTGAGGTCACTCACAGACCAGAGCACAGGCCAGGAGAAGAGTAAACACCTCTTACTGGATCATACCATCTCAGAAGAACTGAAAATTTATAGTTGCCTAGAAATAGCTCTGAAAACAGAAGTGCAAAACTCCTGAAGCTTGGGACACAACACTCTCTACTCTGGAAGCAGTCATACCCTGAGAAAGAGCTCAAAAGTCAAGCAATTGGCTGGGAAAATAAGCAGACAGCATAAAAAGACAGACTATAGAATCTTACTTTGGTAACAAGGAAGATCAAAACATACAACCAGAAGAAAACAACAAGAGCTTCCAAGAAAAATATGAATTGGTCTCAGGCCATGGAAGAGCTCAAAAAGGATTTGGAAAATCGAGTAAGAAAAGTCAAGGAAAAATTAGGAAGAGAAATGAGAGTGATGCAAGAAAATCATGAAATGTCTAAACAAGCTGTGGCATGTGAATGTAATGGAATACCATTGTGCTATAAGAAATGATGAGCAGGCAGACTTCAGAAAAACCTTGGAAACACTTATATGAACTGATCCATAGTAACAGCCACATTGTGTGATGACTAACTTTCATAGACTTCGCTCTTCTCAGCAATGCAAGGATGTAAGACAGCTCTGAAAGAATCAGGATGAAAAATGCTGTCCACATCAGAAAGAACTATAGAGTCTGAATGCAGATTGAAGTACACTATTTGCTCTCTTTTTATTTTTATTTTGTTTTGTTTCTTCTTTCTCATGGTTCACTCCATTAGTTATAATTCTTCTTTGTAATATGACTAATGTGAAAATACATTCAATATGAATGTACACGTAAAGCCTATATTAGACTGCACACAGTCTTGGGGAGGGGAGTGAGGAGGAAAATTTAAAACTCAAAAACTTACAGAAGTGAATGTTGAAAACTAAAAATAAATTGATAATAAAAAACAAAAACAAAAACCTAACAAAAATGAGTAATAGATGACCACATATCATGAAATATTCAAAACAAACAGAACATATTAATTTATTTAAGCCTCTGAATAAGACAATATTACATCACCATTTGGATTAGCAGTTATATAAATATATTAAGCCATATTTTCACCCATTTGACTAGTCCTATTAAAGATAATACAGCATCAAACTGATTTTTTAAATATTGGTATACGTTTTCGATAATTAGGTGATAAACTCTTACCCACTCCCATGAAGCCCTGCTTTTTAAGAAAGAAAATATTTAAACAAGACAAAATGACAAGGCAACCGGACAGGACAACCTGCACAACAGTGAGTTGAAATTCTTAAAGTACTTTATTCTGGTCAGTTGACTATACAGTCTGGGCCCCCATTTTCTCAGAAACTGATTATGATAAGACAAATAGATATAGATTGAGGGAAGGAATGAATAGAGATGGAATTAATAATTCTATCTTTTAGAAATAACTCAATCTTTCTTTGATGACTTCCCCTCTCCTCAAAACTTCACCTTCCAAACTCATTTTCAGACAGTTTTGTTGAACAGATAATGTTACTAATGGATTAGCTATACACAGAGCACTTGACAAAATTCAGTATAGTTACCTACATTATAAAGGTAAAGCAACTGCAGTAAAGAAAGCTGAAGTCACTTTCAACCATCACAAGCCAAATTTGACATATGTATTAGAAAAGGGTTTCTCTTATAAAATTTAACCTCCATTTTCTGGCAAAGGTTGAAAGGAAACTTGGAAGACTTGTCCAAATCTAATAATGTAAAAGATCCTTCATCTGCCTTCAAACTTGCCTAAACCAACTCTTCATTCTTACAGATTCTATTACACCACCTATAAATTAGTCTTCTGATCCTTAAAGAAATATTACAAAAGCACTAAAACGTGAACAATTTGCATTACTGCAGCATGCATATATTGAAGGTATTCAACAAATGAAATATTATTATAACTTACTCTTGAATTAGGAAGTGATGTCAAAGAAATTTATATTTCACCAGAGGGCAGAGTGGTAGGGGTGGGAAATATTTGGTTGGGACTTTGGGGTAGGCCAATCAGGGGGATGGGAATAAAGAATAAAGAATGGAAATGGGGAATGGGATTTGGATGATGATTTACAATGGTTCAGAGTTACTGGAATGTATAGGGTCTTACGAGATGTAACAAAAATAAAAGGGAAACAAAGCAATCAGAAAAATAAATAAACACAATGAGAGTGTGTGATATTTGCATTACTTTATGAATTCTTCTTTATGCTTATCAATCATTCTAGGTTTGGGTAACTCCATGTTACCTCCTCAATCAAGAATTGATTTTTTTCTCAATTTTGAGTTGAATACTACCTAAAAATGAGATTTTTTTAAATAAAAATATGTTAAGTACAACTCAAAAATCAGGAGGAATTGTCAAGACACTAGACAGCAAATCCTTGAAACAAAAGTAATTTAACCATTGAAAATTTATAGAAACTTTGTCATATAAAAATTGTGCAATAATAAAATATCAGGCCCAGGCATGGATATCTCAATCCTGCCAAAAAACAGCTGACTTCCCTACCTCTTCAATTATAGCCTGCTTTTATTTTTTAATAATTTTATTTTTTAAAAAAATCAGGTACTTTTCATCCCCCTTCCACCTTCCCACCATTTAAAAATAACATAAAAAATTATAACAAAAATTATTACAAATAATAGCCAAACAAAACAGAAAGCCATATTAGCTATGTGCAAAACTGTGTTTATACTCTGGACTCTGTCAGTTGAGCAGTCTTCATCATTAGACTTCTGCTTGGTCATAATCATTACAATCAGAGTTCTTAGGTATTTAAAGTCTAATTTTGATGGGGTAAATTATTCTGCTGGTTCCTTTTACTCCACTCTAAAACAATTCATAAAAGTCTTCCTATATTTGATAGAAACCATTTATTTCAGCATAGCACAACAGAATTCCATTGTATTCATAAATCTTAATTTCTTAGTATTCCCCAGCTGATAAGCACCCTGCCTAGTTTTCAGTTCTCTACCACTACAAGAAGTGGTTTATGTACACACACACACACACACACACACACACACACACACACATTTAGGTCCTTTTCCTCTTTACTTTCACAGAGTATAGAGTAGAAGTAATGTTTCTGGGCATATTTTCAAATGGCTTTCCTCAGCGGCTAAACCAATTCAGAGCTCTACCAACAGTGTATCAATGTGCCCTGTTTTCCCACTAACTCTCCAACATTACAGAAGAAGTACAGGGTGGTATTAGGAACTATTTTGGTCAACTATATTCTAATAAAACAAATAAATAAAATAAGTATTTACAAAAATATAAAATACTCAGATTAAGGAATCAAGAAATGGGGAATTTTAAAAAAACTTAATCCTACATAAAATAAATTGAATAAATGATAAACTCCCAAAGGAGGGAAAAATCACAACAGAATTCATAAGTGAATTCTATAAAATATTCAAAGAAAAAGTTACACAATATACATACATAATAATTAATGTGCTGCATACAATTGTATGCAAAAATAAGAAAATAAATATCCTAACAAATGGAATTTCACTTTTTATCTCTTCCTTTTGAAATTGTTGGTAATATACAGAAACACTGATGACTTCTGTGGATTTATTATGTATCCAGTATCTATGCTCATTATCAGTTATTTCAATTAATTTTAGTTGACTCTTGATTTCCATAAGTACAGCTCCCTATCTTCTGCAAAAAAATTATTAATTTTGTTTCCTTCTTGATTATGCTTATTCCCTCAATTTCTTTTTATATCTTCTCAAATGAAATGCTTTTCCACCATCACTTTTAGCTAACCTGATGCTTTAGAGTTAGACTAAGTAAGTCCTTCCACAGCTTTTCTCCAGTCAGTTTTACCTCATCAAGTTGTAGGCAACTGTGCCTCCTTGCATTGAAGTCACTACCTTATCTAGCTTTTTAGCCATACTCTACATTTTTGTAGAGATATTTTTGGCTTGGAGTTTTATTGTTGGCTGCCTTCTTGGATGTGATCTCCTGTGAATTACTGGCAGATACATTATAACAATTTCTCACTTTCACTTTAATGCCATCCAGAGCTGGTTCGAAAAACTTGGAACAGATACAGCTTTTTCTTTTAGGGCAATATCATTCCAATCTAGTGTCTATCACTCATATATGTTCAGATATGTCCCAGAAGTAAAAATTAATTTCTCAGAAATCATTGTTTTAATTAGTTTCTCTCTTCTGCTACTGTTTTCACTTGGAGATGCTAGAGTTCTTTCATTTGTTAAGAGGGATAACAACGCAAGATGTGCTCCTAAGCTTTTCGATTTCTTGGCATCTGGGTGACACACTAAATAAAGCGCTTGGTAGGTCTGAAGTCAGGAAGACCTGAGTTCAAATTGTTCTTCAGATATTTATTGCCATGTGACCTTAGGCAATACACTGACCCACTCTTTCCCTCAGTTTCCTCACATAAATATAATAATAGAACTCAACTTTCAGGGTTTTTGTGAGGATCAAATGACATTATATTTGTAAAATGCTTAGCAACAGTGCCCAGCACATAGTAGGAACTTAAGAAATGCTTGTTCTCTCCCTCCTTTCTTTGTTAAGAGTTAATAATCTTTGGCAATATTTTTATAATCCTTATATGACTAACCAGTCCCATAACTTGGATCATGAGTGGGTGTGTTGGTAAGCAAAAATTGGCTCCTTAGCACTTAGTTCAACAAGTGCCCTTGAATAGTTTGGCTTTTTTTTTGCCTTTGAGTAATTCATTGAGCCTTACTAGGTGCTAAGCCCCGGGCCCAAACCCCTGTTAGGTGTAAAACCTTAGTGGGTGTGGATTGGCAACTAAGGTGGGGCCCAAGGTGGGGCTAACTCCAGGGAGGGCCTAGTTTACATGTCTGGGAGAGCAGAGGCTTTTAGACCACGTGGGTTTAAGTCCGCCTCTTTGTGATGATTCTAGGTCAGATGGGTGAGTTGCATGTGTGACTCACCCCTGACGCTGAAAAAGATATAAAAACCAGGGGTTGGCTGTCTGTTCCTTGGAGCTCTCTTACTCACAGCAGTGGTGGCTCACGTGACTCTGGGCCAGCCCTTGTTCTGAGCTCCTGGGCTGAACCTAGATGTTGGTAACTATGAATCTGTATTTGGTCTGTCTGTTAATGTTTGTAATTTGTTTGTAATTTGCTCTGAAGTTCAAGGTGCTGGCTTTTTCCCCTGAACTAAGTGAATGATATTTGTATGCTGAATTAAAGTAAGCTTGTCAACCCATTCACCTTGCTTTCCTTAGTTCATTACTTTTGGTCTCTTCTTTCTTTCACCAGAACTGAATGAGCTCTCTAGTCATGGGAGATCAGATACACAGTTTCATACTGCCAAATGCAAGAAGTCAAGTCAACAAGCATTTATTAAGAAATTATTATATTCTAGCTACTATACTAAGCACTGAAGATAAAAAGAAAAACATAAATGGTCCCTGGTTTTAATTAGCTTACAGACTAATGTGAAAGATAACATAGAAAAAATAATATTCTGATAGGTAAGTTGACATATGTAAGAACATGTGAAACATATATACAATAAATACATGTCATCTAAAAGCCAGGATACTCTCTCCAAATAGGGAGTTTCAGCTCTGGCTCTGTATGACCCTGATCATAATGTGGGACAGGTCTCTCTATTTGGCTCATTGCACCCCAGAAAAGGGGATAGAAGATAGGGACTGGACCTGTGATGGCTCGGGTAAAGGGACCACCCAGATAATAAAATCCCGTCTACTAATGAAGGTTGGCACCTTAACGGTAACTTACAGTCTTAGAGAATTATCTAGAGGTCTGAGAAGTTATGTGATTTGTCCATGGTCACACATACAGTATGTGCCAGATAAAGGACTTGAACTCTGGTCTGCCTGCATTCCTGACTCATAGGTCACCTCTCTCTGTACGACGGCATGCTGCTTCTGACACCTCCAAAACTTCATGGAAATATCTAAAATAAAACAAAGGTTAGCACGATATCTAGGATTTCCCCAAAAAGTGAATAATTAGGTTCCTTTAAAAATGGTACTCAATATACACTATGGCAGGAGATATAGAAGAGCTGTTTAGCACCTCAGAAACATTACTTAGTAACAATAACAGATAATATTTGTAAGGATCATTATCTCTTACAAAGTAATTTACATATATGATCTCAGTTGATTTTCTCACAACAAACCTAGGAGTTAGGTATTTTTGTTATCCTCATGTAAGTGTGAGGAAATTGAGGCAGACAGGTAAAGTGGTTTGCCAGAGTCTCATATGTATTAAGCATCTGCAGAGGAATATTAATCCAAGTCTTCATAAGTCCAAATCCCTAATTACTGAATATTCAAAAACACACAATAATGCATGCAAGAAACATAAAACAGTAACACATTACTTATTATGCTTTCTCTTATATATTCAGGGGAATCCTGAAATAGCTTGGAATACTATTTTATATTCACCTTGTACCCATAATTTAATTCCAAAAACAATAGAATTTCTCTCTCTCTCTTATTTCTGAGTCATATTCTTCTACCTTCTAACCTCCCAACACTGGTTAAGATTAGCTTCAGTTTCTGTGTACTCTATTCTTTGTTGTTGCTGGTTTTTTTTCCTTGTAGCGATACTTCTAGTCATCCCTAAAGAAGAGAGGGAGATTTCTAGCCCTTTTACCTTCTCTTGTAGGAGAGGGACCAAATTGAATGTTGTGAGGCACTGACGGCAATATAAACATAGCATTACATGCTTCTTCTACATCACTGCAAAATATCCTTTCCTAACATACTTGATAAAAGTAAGATCCTTGTCCTAACATTCTTGTTAGGTCTTTTAGGAAACCTTATCATGAACTGTCACAGTAAACTTCTTGTTAGTTTTCAGTGTTCACTATGTTAAGAGCTTAGAAACCAGAGGTTCCTGAAAAAAAAAAGACTTTTTTAATCCTATATATTCATGATATTCTTTTCTACTTTTTATGACATTAAGCTTACTTGGCATAGATATCTTTGATCTACAATTAGCAAATTCTACTCAAGACCCTAATGCAAAAAGAAGTTACTTTTATCCACTGTCTTTGAGAAGGTCACATGAAAATCCATTTCTCCTGACTGTAGTCTCCTTTCCCTAATTATCAGACTTTACATACCTTATACATACACACATTTTACATACACACATATACACACACATACACACACACAATTCACCTATTATGTGCCGGGCACTGTGCCTATACCTGCACCTGTACAAATATTATCTCATTTGATCCTCAGAGATGAAGTGACTTGCCAAGAGTCACACAAACTAGTAAGTGTCTGAGGCTGGATTAGAACTCAAGTCTGTCTCAGTTTCCTCAATTGTAAAATGAGAATAATAATAATAGCATCTAACTTTCAGGTTGGTTGTTAGCATCAAATGAGATAATATTTATAAAGCTTTAAGTGCAATGCCTGGCAAAAAATAGACAAATCCCCCTTTTCCTTCTTTCCATCTTTTGTTCTTTCCTTTCTTCCTATGCACTGTGCTACCAAACTGTCTCAGAGTCACTGGAGACCTAGTTAAAATCTTTTGTTTCTCTTTCAGGGTATGTTTGTCTTAGGTTATAAATATATCTACATATATTTATATATGGATTTATATAGTTTTGTTTTATTAAGCACAGTTCTTTAAATATGACAGGCATTCAGGCAAAGCAGGTTTTTATGGACTCTATCCATAGAAAGAATGAAATAAAAAAGGGATTTAGAACTGCTATATGTTAAGATGGGAGGTAAGAATAGGGAGAGAAATTTTAAGGAGTATGATTCATAGAAATGATATTTCTCATTAATTTACAGTTTTGTCAAAGGAATGGTAGATACTAAGGTGAAGATGTTTTTGTTAGCACAAATTGTCAGTCTTAAACAGCTACAAGCTCTGCAAAAAATGGATTATAGATCTGTTTCTTCCACAACACCTATCAAACACTAAAAAAGGAACTCCTTAAGTAAAAAGGCGAAGAAAAGTTTCAAAGTAGAAATGAAGAGTAATAAAATGAAATCACCTTAGATTAAAGAGCATAGACATATGAAAACTAGAGTAAATTACAGTATTCTGAGCTGAAATATTTTGAGGCAGATCTTTCTTAATATTGAAAACATGTACATTTATGAAATGGATTTGGGGAAAAATAATAAATCTCATAAATCTTTCACAACTCACTGGTGAGAAATATACATGCATATATAAAAATATGCTTTAAATATGTTCATTCATTTCTATGTGAATTTTCTCAAATTTGTGATATGCTAAAATGAGTAAAATATTACATGTAGTAAAAATATCTCATTATTAATTTCTCATTTAAATAGCATCACACATTCATAATTTCATATATTTTTTTTTACAAAATATGAAGCATACATACATTGTCAGCTAGGTGGCTCAGAGGACAGAGAGCTAAGCCTGGAGGCAGAAACACTTATATTCCTGAGTCTGAAGTGGCTTCAGATACTATTTAGTTGTGTGACCCTGGGCAAGTCACTTAACCTTGTATACCTTGGTTCCTCATCTATAAAATGAGCTAGAAAATGAAATGGCAAATCACTCCTTTGTCTCTGACAACAAAAACTCAAGTTGGGTCAGACATGACTGAAAAAACTGAACAACAAAAATATTTTTTACAAATATTTTCTAATACATTGGCAAGTTGATGAGATACTACATTGAGGGTACAGAAGTTTTCTGATGTAAAGCTATCTTCTCGGAAGGTGGCTAAGTGAAAAATGGAATCTAATCCAAGCTTCCAATCATCATCTCAATGAATAAAGAAATGTAAGAAATAAATAAATGAAAGGAAATCCTGAAAGGGAAATATCCACAGAAGTACAAACAGAAAGAATGAAGCAATGAAAAAAATTCCTAATATAATGAAGAAATATCATGGAAAATAAATCCATGAGAAGCTGCCGAAGAAAATAATTTGATAATAAGTACAACTAAGACCACCCAAAAGAGGATAGAATGGCCAGAAGAATGACAAGAATGAATGAGAAATCTAAAAAGAAGTTGGAGAAAGATATAAGTGGTGAGAAATTAAGATTGAAAATTTAAAAAGTAGAATTGATGGCATAAAACAGAAGCTAGGAAGTATTAACAAAGCATGTACTTCCAAAAAAGATGAAGATATAATTTAAAATGAAATGATACAAAAAGGTACCTTAGAGCCCAATCAAAATGAGAGAGAGAGAGAGAGAGAGAAGAGAGAGAGAGAGAGAGAGGAGAGAGAAGAAGGAGGAGGAGGAGGAAGAGAGGAAGAAGAGGAGAGAGGAAGAGGAAGGAGGAAGAGGAAGAGGAAGAGGAAGAGGAAGAGGAAGAGGAAGAAGAGAAGAAGAAGAAGAAGAAGAAGAAGAAGAAGAAGAAGAAGAAGAAGAAGAAGAAGAAGAAGAAGAAGAAGAAGAAGAAGAAAATGATGCTTGACAAGGGCTAGATTTTCCAGATCGAAATTAAAATCTAGTGGCAGCTAGGTGGTGCAGTGAGTAGAGTACAGCCCTGGAGTCAGGAGCACCTGAGTTTAAATCTGGCCTCAGACACTTGACACACTTACTAGCTGTGTGACCTTGGGCAAGTCACTTAACCCCAATTGTCCTGCATTCCCCCTCCAAAATATATAAGTAAATAAAATTAAAAAAAATAAAACTCTAGCAGGGGTGGAGGAAAGGCCCTTGAGGTCCTCAAGTGTGGCCCTTTGACTGAATCCAAACTAGTCTGTGAAGTTTGGATTCAGCCAAAGGGTCTCACTTGCGGACTTAAAGGGCCACATGTGTCCTTGAGGCCTACAGGTTCCCCACCTCTGGAGGGCATTGCATTTTTAAGAGAATTGATGACTTCCAAGGATTTCTTTTGAGAAAACCAGAGTAATAAAATGCAGCATACTAAAGAAACACAAGAAAGGTGAAAACCTTTCAAGTTTAAGTATCTTTCAAAGGCTAGGTGAGGACTCCATGTTTATTGAAGGGATAGCACTATAGTCCTATGGAAATCACATCTGGTTTAGGAATCACTGAGGAAATGATAACTTTTTGGCTAGACCAGTAAAAGAAAGAGGTACCCTAGAGAAGGACAAAGGAAGGGGAGAAGGAACAGATTCAATAGTTAAAATAGTGCAAAAAAATTAAAGTCTTTTAAATACAGAGGTGGTGTATGCTAAGTAACATCTCAAGTTTCCCTCGCAAAGGAAGGTTAAAAATAGATTACAGTATTAAAAGTAGAATAAAATGAAGAAGAAGGATAAAGAGGAAGGATTTTTGAGTAGGAGATCAGGGCAAGGTAGGGGATTGCCTCAAGTAAAATAAACTCAGGGTTTAGGAGTTTGATTACTACTGTCTCTTACTCCTACCACATATCACCAAAAGAGCAGGATACATTACCCAGTGACTTGGGTTTGATCTGGGAGGAAAAAAGGAAGATAGTTGACTAGAATTGCATTGTTCCAAACAATATGAATTGCAAAACCTATTACTTATTTCTTTTTTGTTAATTAAAAATTTAAAAAAAACATTTGACAGATAAAAAAACAATGTAAGCAATATTAACTATGAATGGAAGAGGGTAGAAGAATGAATGAGAAATAAAAACTCATGAAATTGCTACATATGAGAAACAAATCAAATAAAGATTTGTAACAATTTAATATATGAAGTTGAACAAACCAGTCATGACAATCATCATCAGAGACAACAATAATGATAAAAATAGATAATGATGTTGGGTAAACAAGGAATACTTAATGTTATGTTATAATGTTACATACACACACACACATATATATATAATTACAATGTTATATATAATGCTTGAAGTTACTTTATGAAATCACACGAATATTGAATAGGTATATACCAAATGCACAACATCTAAATACTTATAGAAAAATTCAATAAATTTAAAAAAGAAAGAAAAATAATAACCCTAGATAGTTAACAAAATTGACTTTCTCAATTGTCAGAAATCAAAAAAAAAATATACGGGGGGCGGAGCCAAGATGGCGGCTGGTAAGCAGGGAATAGTGTGAGCTCCCTGCCGAGACCCTCCAAAACCTTATAAAAAATGGCTCTGAACCAATTCTAGAATGGCAGAACACACAAAACAGCAGAGGGAAGCAGGGCTCCAGCCCAGGACAGCCTGGATGGTCTCTGGGTGAGGTCTATCCCACACGGAGCTGGGAACTGGGAGCTGGGAACGGAGTGGAGCAGAGCCCAGCCTGAGCGGGGTGGACCATCCAGACCAGAAGCCGGGTGGAGTGGGCCCTAGCGCCCTGAATCAGTGAGCTGTGGCAGTTATCAGACTCCTTAACCCACAAACACCAAAGACTGCGGAGAAGGTTAGTGGGAAAAGCTGCGGGAGTGGAAGGAGTTTGCGGTTCGGCTTCCAGCCCCGGGGGCAGCGGAGGTGGGGCAGCTGCAGCTGTTGTTACTTCAGGCTCCAGGCCCACCTGGTGGGAGGAGTTAAGTGGCGAATCAGAGCAGGAGTGAAGAGCCTGCTGAAGATCTAAGCCCAGTTCGGGGTTCATCAAAGAAGAAATACAAACTAACAACAGCCAACTGAAAAAGTTAGACATCACTAAAATGAGAAATGCAAATTAAAATATCCCTGTATTTCATTCCCCATCCATCAAGTTAGCAAACATGACAAAGGATGGCAATACTCATTTTGCTGGAATCATGAAAAGAAAAGCATGGAAATTCACTACCAAAGAATTATTGAAGTGATTTGACCCTTCTCCAAAATATTTTGTAATTATATATGAACATCTCCTAAATAAATTATCCCTTTCATTCATTGACTCCACTACTTGGAAAGTATCCTCAGGAGATTATTAATAAGAAGAAACAGAAATGTACAAAAATGATCATAGTAGTAGAATTTATAACTTTCTTTTTCAAATCTGTATCTAACTATTTGAGAGGGGCTAAATAAATTATAGTATATAAATGATGGATGATATATGAATATAAATTTTGGGATGTGATTATAATTGAATAATTTTTTCTATAAGAAATAACTATTATAAAACAAAAAATATGTATTTGTTCATAAAAACAGTACAAAATGGGTTATGAATGACAGAATTTCAGTCTTTGGTATAAGGTGAATTTTAAGGATTTATTAAGAGGTAAAATGTTTTCAGCTAAAAGATATTCTTTCTGATGGCTTAAACAACCCTCTCCCCCCATACACACACACTTTCATTCTCTAAAGAATTCTTTGACTCAACTCTGATATATCTCATGTTATATATGATTTAGATAATTGGGTGGCTAAGAAACAAGTTGATTTTTCAACATTACAACATTTGTAATAATGTGATTTTGAAAAGAAAGTATATCTTTTAATATTCTACATTTTTTTTTCATTTCTAATCCCCTATAATGAACTCACAACTTAAAGAATTTCAGAATTGGAAGAGACTCATTCACTTATCCAACTCACAAAATACAAAAGAATTACTACTAAAGTATATGTAACAAGTGGTCATCCAGGCTCCAAATCAAGATTTCTAATGGAAAGATTATCATATCTTTAGAGGCATCTCATTCCACTTCAGGTCTGGACAGTTATAACTGTTATCAATAGTTTTCCCTGCCACACAGCTTAAATTTTCCTCTTTACTATTCAATCATTTGCTCCCATCTCTGCCCTCCGGGGCCAAAGAAGAAAAAATCTTAAAACACCTTTGGTGTGACAATGGACACCTTTCACCAGGCTTATTTCCCTTATCTGAATAGGAAAAGCAAAAACAAACAAACAAAAACCCTTAAAGTGGCTTTTTTAATGTGAAAAGAATATAAATGTGTGTCACTAATGGAAATTTGAACTTATGATTAAAACTAGACAGCATATTCTCAAAAAAGATGCCTGGCATTGTTTCACATTACTAAATTAATCTTTATTTTAGTCATGGTTCACATGTAAAAGCATGTTTCTCCAAGGTGCAGAAGAGTCATGGATATGGCCATTCCCCATATAGTCATTCTTATTTTTTTTTAATTTACAATTGCACTGTTCTGACACTCTAAGTACAATACCAGAGAGAGGCAAACATTTTTATCACATTATCATAAGTGGAAAAATGTGTCCATAGGGAATTTGTTGTCACCTGTATAACATCTTAAGAAAGACTATGGAATACAAAATATTCTAGATCTTATGAGATAAACATAGGGTTGACTAGAAAGAAAGAAAAAAAAGTGACAAACTATTCCCTGTAGAGAAGACTGTCCTAAAGTGACAGTGTAGTTTTAACGATGTCATTTAGACTATCTCATATTTAACATTCACATTTGCAAATGTTAGATCCACTAAATAATAATGCATAATTCAAATTTCAACATATAATTGGTCAAAGGACTTACCTGTGCTTTTTATCATCATTAGAAAAGTGCACCTTGTCATTCTAATAACACCATTCTCACAAGCTAATTGGTTTACATTATTTAAAGAGATAACTTACAATGACAGGTTCTGTGATTTTATTTGAAAAAAAAAATCACAAATGGGAAAATAAGTAAGTTGCCTCCAAGTTCTCAGGAATTATAATACTAGCGAATACAGGAGCATCAAGGTAAAGCTGTTAATTTTTGTTAAAAATAGATATGTATGTATATATGTATGTATGTATGTATGTATGTATGTGTGTGTGTGTGTGTGTGTAAAGTAGTCCCTGAAGGATACTGGACTACCTAATATTGATTCCCTCCAGAATAAGCAACCATTTAAGTTCATAGGACATGATCTCATCACATTTCATTATCCTAGAAGATCCAATTGTTCTTGGTTTTCACAACTCATTGATACCCTCTGTACCTCTGATTGGATGGCAGAGACATGAACTTTTCAACCTTTACTGAAGCAGGTGGCACAGGATAGATATTGAGTGGAATGCTGAAATAGTGAAGCCCCCTCAGTATGGTATCGAATAGAATATGAAGTAGTGAATGCCCCACCTCAGCATGTGAAAAGACCTTACCTCTCCTACCATCCACCCCGCGCCCCACCCTGCACCCCTCCTATATTTTCAGAAAGTGCTTTGCTGAGAAAGTAGAGATAAGAAATTACATCAGTAGACAGATGCCTGCCAGGTTCTGTTTATCTAGCTGTTACTCCCTTTTTGCTGAATACCAGTCTCACGCCTGTCTTTCTGTTCTTCTTTCTCTGTTGTTGGGAAAAGATTTCGTGTTTTGAATGTGAGGGTGGGGGGAACTCTGCGTTAGGGTCTATATAACTTGCTTTGAGCTGCATGCAGCACACACACATGCTGGCATCATCTTGGGCCATGTTGGGGTGTGTCTTTTCTCATGAGAAAGCAATAAATTCCTTTTTGCCTTTTCTCAAGAATAGTCTCTATTTTTAATGTGAGCAGTTGTCTCTGACCCACATAATATCTTCCCATTTCCCACACAGTTGCCCACCTTATGGATTTCTTTGACTTCTCCATCATGCCCAGACAGCAGGTACATTCTCTCCCTGTCTTTCACCATTTCAGCTTTCTTTTTTATACTGTCTTCCCCTATTAGTTTGTAAGTTTCTTTAGGCCAAAGACTAATTTTCTTGTCCATATTTGTAACCCCAGTGCTTAGTACAGTGCCTAGTACATAGTAGGCACTTAATAAATGTTTATTTATTATTAATTATGAACTATAGGTTATTGGAACTTGAAAGCATCACAGAGATCATTTTGCCCAATCTTTTCATTTTAACAGATGTTGATTCTTAAACCTAAAGAGGCAATGCAAATTGTTCATAGTCACAAAACTTTCGAGTGATATAACTTAGAATCAAATCAAATCTAATTCCAGGTCCAGAACACTTTCTACTGTAACATAGGGTCTCCTGTTTACTTACTGGTCTTGCATCAAGGAAATAAGTATTTATTAAGCACTCACAATTTTTTTTAATTTAAATTTATTTATTTTAGTTTACAACATTCTGTTCCACAAGGTTTTGAGTTCCAAATTTTCTCCCCTTCTCTTTTCTCCCCCTGTAAAGGCAAGAAAGGTGGGCCTTTTTGCTGTTTTTCTTGGATTGCTTCCCAGCACTAAAACAATCAAGTGCCTTTGATTGAGTCTCGCCTTTGATTAAATCAAGAGTCTTTGATGACCTACTTAAGTCACAAGAAAGCCTCAGTTACATGAGTTTGAGTCACATGGTTGTGACACCCTCTGACCCTGAAGAAGTGTATATATACTCTGAGGTTAGCATTTTGCTTTGAGGGCTCACTCATTGGAAGAGTGTTCATGTGATGTAGCCAGATGAGACTCTGGGTAGCCATTCAGCGCCCTGCCCCCCCGCCTCCGGCTTTGATAACCCAGATGTTGGTGCTTCTCTCTCTGATAACGAGGTATGTATTATTTTAGTCAGACAGTTAGAAGCCCTGTCTATTGATTTGTGTTTATTTTCTCTTTTTGTAATTTCTGCTTGTAATTTCTTTTTGTATTTTCTCTGAAGTTCAGGATGCTGTCTTTTCCCCATGAATTAAGTAACTGACATATGTATGTTTAATTAAAGTAAGATTGTTAACCCCTTAAAGTTGCTTTTTTTAGAAAAGCAGATCAAAGAACCTGTGCTACCAGCCCTCCTGTATGCTGGTGTTATTGGCCTGACACCTCTACAGCAGCTGCAAGCAACATTGTTGTTACACCACCCCCCTTCCCACCCAAGATGTCATGTAATCCGACATAGGTTCTATACATACTTTCACATTAAACATACTTTCACAATAGTCAAGTTGTAAAGAAGAATTATAACCAACTGAATGAACCATGAAGAAGAAACAAAACAAAACAAAGTGAGAGAGAGCAAATAGTTTGCTTCAATCTGCATTCAGACTCTAATTCTTTATCTTGGTAAGGTTAGCTTTTTCCATCAGGAGTCTTTTGGAGTTGCCTTAGAACCTTGCATAAGCACCCACAATGTTACATGCAATGCCCTACATGCTACTAATGCAAAGACAAAAATAAAACAACTCTTGCCTTAAATGATTATATTTTCTACATGCAAAACACTACTGTTTCATGTTTCTCTTCTACACAAAGTGAGTCATTTTTTTCCAAAGACAGTAACAAGAAAATAGGCAATGTTTCTCACCAATTTTTTTCAAATGTCCCAATAAGGAATAATCATTAATCTTTAATACTCTTATTACTTAATCGCTACGTACAGTTTCTCTCAGAATCCTCACTCTGGTACCTAGAAAGCATACAGACTAAAACAGACAACCCTCATATCTATAAATGGATTAAGGATTCTAAATAATCATTAAACAACTTCCAGGAGTAATCATGTATTCATACCTTCTGCAAGCAACAGGAAAAGCACCTATCACAGGGTGTCAGCAAGCACAAAGCAATCATGTTGTTAGTCTTTTAGAAGACCAGAATTCAGTTAATATTCATTTTTTCTGCAATCATATTACTTTTAAAGTAAATTTCTTTTAAAATTTCTTTGAACACTAAGTTTCTATACTTCTGCTCTACATACTGGGCTACTTTTTATTTCATAACTACTGAAACATCTTTATATGCCTTCTTTATATGCATTGAAGTACTCTGCACAATGTGAGAACTATGCAGATAAATGTGATGATATATTGGCTTATGCTATCATTTCATAAGGCAAAACAAAGGAATTCACTAGCACCTCTTCCAAAGAGAGGAAAGTTCAATCTCTTGTAACTTGGAGAAGAAGTGATTTACTCTATGTTGCCTTTTTTTCAGTTTTACTGAACAGTGAGCAACAAAGAAATACATTCTTTTGGAATGCAATATGTTTGCTGGTTGTAATATTTGAAATGGAAATTTTGCAGTAAGAACATATAGCTTCATTTGTCTGTTTTTGGCCTATTTTGGACACAAAAAGAATCAAATGTGTTTATTGTGGTGATCACTTACTTCAAGTATGAGAAATGATGCTTTTTAATATTTTCAGGAGATGGAAAACTAATGGCCAGATTAATATCCCACGTTATGCTATGAAAGTTTATCACTGTATTACATGGGATGAGAAATTGGAGAGGAAATAGTTTTCTCCGAGAGTCACATAGTATGTGAAATTAGAACCATTACTTATGGGAGGCACTTAATTTTGTTTACAAGGAAGGAAGGAAAGAAAGATAATCCCAGTGTTACCATATAAATGTGTCTGTATGTCCTTCTAAACTAATAGAAAAGCAATCATACACGTATACCAAACATAATGGGGAACCTCAAAGAAGGCTTAGAATAATTCACATATTTTCTTCATATCTTCAAATATGAAAGATTTATATTTTTACTTAAAATTCTTGTTTCTTTCCCCACCCTAAATTCCACAGGATCATAGCAACATAGATTTACAGCTGCAACAGAGATCAGTGGTCATTCAGTCTAAACTTATCATTTTAGTGATCAGGATACTAAGGTCCAAAGAGGGGATATGACTTGCCCAATATTATTCAAGTTGTAAAAGTGACAGAACCAGCATCAATTTCTCTATTTCCAAAATTTTATTTTCAAAAAGGGACACACTGCTGTTTGCAAAGATGGAAGCTGTGATTTCACAGCAGTAGGGAACATTCAACAAGGAGGCTACCTCTATGAAAGAAAATCAGTAACTTCTCTGAAATTTATTAATGTTTGCACTTATTTGGAGCACAGAGAGGTCAAGCAACTTGCTCAGGGTCACAAAGCCAGTTTGTATCAGAGGTAGGACTTCAACCTTGGTCTTCCTTACTGCAAGACTGGCTTTATACATTAGGTGACACTGTCTCTCAGAACATTTTGTATTCTTCTTAAAGTGTTTTATAATAATAACACCTTTCTTTTAATTTGAAGAAGTTCAAGGATATAAACGCCCAGTGATATTACCTCTATTTTTTGATGAGTAAACTTAGGATCAGGGATGTAAAATGTTGCCCCTAAAGTCCCACTATTAGTTAGGGACAGATTAAAATCCAAGACTTCTAAGCAAATACATTGAAGTAGCACTAAATCTAAGGAATGCAGAATTGCATATCTTTAGATACAAAAATATATATATATATATATGATATATAACTTACTACCAGAACCATATTTTTTATTTCCAAATTAACCAACTCAAAAACTCTCAAATTTGGCTCTCTATTGCCACTAAATTTAGTTCAAACTCTTCTGCTGATATTTCAAGATTAACAATAATACTAATAATTATTATTATTATCATTATTATCATCTGGCATTACGCCCATCTTTCCAATTTTATTATTTTATATTGCTTTCTTCCTGTAGGAATACAGTGAGTTAGCCAGAGCTTTCTAGACTTAGTTCCTTTAATCAAGCTTTTCTTCTGCTTGGAATGTACTATTCCTCATTCTCCCTCTAGCCCCTGAATTCCTGCTAAACCCATAAAAATCAATTCACATATTATGTCTCAGCGAATTACCAATGAACACTTTGCTGATTTCCTCTTCTCATTATATTCCCTTTGGTCCTCAGAAAGCACTTTGCTCTGCCCCTCCTTAGTACACTTATGGAATATTCTGTGTCATAGTGATCTGTGCTTTTGTCTTTTCCACACCTAGAATGTATGATCTGTGAGGAGAGGGGCTATGGCTTATCTAAACTTTGTCTCATTTCCAATACTTATGGCAGTGGCCTGCATCGTAATAAATACTTTGAAAATATTTATTTAATGGATATATCTGAGATGTAAAAGAATTGACAAGGGAGAAATGTCATAATTTTGACAACCCAAACTCCTATCTCTATCCAAACATTTTTATTCAAGCAGGAATCTGAACTATCTTAAAATTGGAATAGATTTCTTGATGTTATCTGCCACTAGAATGCAGGATTCCCAGCTCATATTTTGTAAAATCCGAAGAAATTTCTGATTAATTGAGTAAACAATGTTAATTTTTCAAATGAAATATGTTGTAGCTTTTTTATTTTTCCGATCTCTATATCACATCTATCTATACAGAGATAATTTATACGTATACTTGATGGGCCAGTAGTCTCAACAGTGCCTCCTCACTGCAACAAGGCTGATTAGGTGTGACTCTTGTCGAAACAACCAGATGGGACAGTGCGTAGAGTACTGGGCCAGGAGTCAGGTACACCAAGTTTCAAATCTGGTCTTAGACACTTACTAGCTGTGTGATCTCAGGCAAATTGCGTAACCTGTTCTTGCCTCAGTTTCCTTATCTGTAAAATGGGGATAATAACAGCATCTATCTCCCAGGGTTGCTATGAGGATCAAATAAGCAAATAATTGAAAAGCGCTTAGCACAGCGTTTGGCACATAATAAACACTATGTACATTTTAGATATTATTATTGTTATTGTCCACATCTTTCCATAATTTACCCATGGTGAGCCAATACTCTGAAGACTTTTTTCTTGACCTTTTGATATTACATGGACAATAGTGTATCACAGTGTCTATATATCTGTCACCCCTCACCCTCACTACACGAATGCTGTATCTTCTTTTCCATTCACAAATCTGGGTATCTTTTTGCCATGTCATGTCTATAAACAATTTTTTATACTTATCCTAGCCCCACTATAAATTTCTCTTTTTCCCTAACTGGAAGCTAAAATTTTGATTTTTCTGAGATTCTCAGTCATAGAATGTGATTAGAAGTATTAATGTTATAAAGTTGCCTTTTTTACTTTAAGAAGCAGCTGACATCACAGAAATGCTGAACAGTTTCTGATATGCCATCTAAGCCACTCTCTTCTTCCTTGTTACTTATGCACCCCAATCAAGTTCCATCTGTCATGTCTTTCTAAGGTATATGCATTGATGGATCAGGTCTAAAGACTCAAAACTTTGGGTAGCTAGGTTATGCAAAATAAAGTTCGCTATGTTACCCACAAATTCACCATTCCATCAGGACAATTACTGATTTGCTGTGTGTGGATCTGGTACTGGAAGACTCAATCAATTCAATTTTGATGGGCCGCACAGGTCAACTGAAAATCTGTAAGAGGGGGCTTGGTGAATAAAGATTTCCTTTCTTTTACTAGGGCCAAAAAGCAACAATATGTATTCAGTCATTGGAACTAGACTGAATAACTTGTTAATGATTGTCTAGGACTAGTCAGATTTCTGTTTATCCCCCTTGCCCTGCTATACAATTTTTGAATTTTTTGTCTTCTTCAACAACACAAATAAGTCCATAAAATGTTCACACTTTGGCCTGGAGTGTGTGCAGATGGAAGAAGGAAGATAAGGGGTTGATGGGTGCTAAGCCTGCAAAGACACATATAGTTGATATGATAGAGGACAGTATGATAAGCAATTGGTGTGTGGGTAATATGAAAGACTATAAATAATTGCACTTAAGGGGCCAGCACAACCAGTAGTAGGATTCAAATAAATTAACAACCAGTTCTCTGCCCTAATGATTGTTTTTTTTTTTAATCAGTCATTCAGTAAGCATTTATTAAATACTGGAGAACCTCAATCCAAATCATGCATAAGTCACTAACCATGTGAGTAGTGAGCACATATCAGGCTTTTAGTTTTGCTCATCCTATATTTGACATCATCTGGTCTCTGACACTTGACAGAATTTCAGAATTAGTAGGTACCTTGGTGGCTAGCTAATCTGGATGCCTTGAGAATAAAACAAAAAAACACAGAAATCCCACCAGAAGCAGATGCTTGAGCCATTCTCTATCACAGATAGAAGTAAAGCTCCCTCCTCACTAGTCTCCCAGGCCAGTTTTTTCTCCCACCTCTTTACCTCTACTTCTTCCTGCAAACCGCTAAATGAGCCAGCCTTCCTAAACTGTCAATACCATCATGGGATCAGAGATTTAGAGATGTGAGGAACCTCTTAGATCATCAGTTCCAACTCCCATATTATTCAGATAAGAAATTGAAGGCTGAATAAGTGGAATGGCTCATTCAAAGTCATGCCCTAGCCCTGTTTAAAAATGTGACATTGTTCCCTACCTGACTACTTAGCACTGGATTACAGACTATCTTATAATCATCTTATTGTTGGCACCATTGTCTTGTCTCTACTAATTAGAATCTTAAATTCTTGAAGCAAGGGATTACTTTCTATTCATATTCCATTCATGGGGAAGTGTCCCTTGCTTCCCAAGGTAAGAAACTTGTTTAGCCTTTTCCCCTTTCCATCATCCTTTTTCCTCCCTGCCTTCCCCTTCTATCCTCTCCTTGAGGTAGCTCCTGGCTTCTGATTGATCCAGTTATGGTCGTGGCATCTCATTATCCCAGGCGCACAGTCTCTCATTGACTAAGCCCAGGTCTCTGCAGGGTGGCACTTTGGGAAGGACTGTTTGCTGACTGCCTGTCCCAGGGCAGCAATGCTTCAAGTATTTCAGACTGTGCTGTCACATCCTCCTTGGATGCTTGGAGTGGAGAGGAGATTGTTTCTTCTGGCCTACTGATGGGAGCATTTTTGTCTTGGCAACTGTGGGTCAAGGTTCAGAGGAGAACCAAGCATCATTGTTTTCCACCCACCCCACTCCTACTTCTGGTCCCTTTGCCAAGCTATGGGGTGAAGTGGCTAAAATGCCCCTCTGACTTGTTTCTTTCCTCCTCCTCTCCACCTCCTCCTCCTCCTCTACCTTCTCCTCCTTCTCATCCTCCTGCTCGTCCTTTTCCTCCTTCTTATCCCCTTCCTCCATTCTCCCCCCTCCCCGAATCAGGCTTTCCAGTAGGTGCCAAACAACTCTGAGCTCAACAGATCACTTAAAAATTGGTGAATCAGTGAAACATGTTGTGGTGGAATTTTTAAAGCTAATTGTAAAAAGTTTTCAGACTTAACTTTTGGTTTGGTTTATATTTAGTGAGGGAAAAGATGCCAGCACACTTAGCACCCCTGTCCCATCTAAGTAGGCTCTTTTCAATACAAATAGCCTACTTTCTCTTCTTCTTTACATCTTGCTTGATAGTGTCAAAGTCTATTGTCTCCCAAAAGAAGGAAGGTGCAAAACAGGCAAAGAGAGGGAGAGAAAGGACTGTTTCAAGGACTCCTAGGACAACTGATGGTAGGTGTTCTGCTTAAATGAAAATGTCCTAGATGTTCTTCAGAATAGACTTAACACCATGTCTCAGTTTCTTCCTTAAGAATCTTGAGCAGGGCTATTTACAGGAGTTAAATCAACAACTAGACATTAAGTTATTTGTTATAATTCCAGGACTGTTGGGGATACAGAAATAGAAAGTAATCCCTTACTTCAAGAAGGTAAGATTCTAATTAGTAGAGACAAGACAATGGCGCCAACAATGAGAGGAATAAAAGATAGTCTGTAATCCAGTGCTAAGTAGTTAGGTAGGGAACAATGTCACATTTTTAAACAGGGCTAGGGCATGACTTTGAATGAGTCACTTAACTTATCCAGCCTTCAATTTCTTCTCTGAATAATATGGGAGTTGGAGCTGATGATCTAAGAGATTCCTTACATCTTTAAGGGCATTTAGAAAATGCTGTTGCACAGATAAATGTTAAAAAAGAGTAGGGAATGTAAATTTGTGATTTCCACATTGGGCGGCTGCCCAGTCACCCACCTTAGATAGAACCCTGATTACAAGTACCATTTTAACAACTGGTTCGCCAAACTCAACATAAAATTAGGTATCAGTTCTGCTGATACCTGTCAGTCAATATTCTGCCAGTGCGAACTGGCTGAATCCCACCTCTGAGCACACCTAAGAAGATGCCTGAGTATAAAGTAAACTTATGGTAGTATGAAAGGAGCATAAAGGTGAACTTTGGAAATAGAAGGTCAGTCTCCTGAGTCAGAATTAAGTGGAGAATTTGTTGTACTGGTAAACCAATTAAAGGTCAGAAACAATATTTCTTTAATTCTTTTTGGTTCAGTTCTGGCCTATAGTCCTGTCTTTCAAGAATCAGCATAGCTGAGTTCAGAAAGTCTTATCACTAAAAGGTTGACCACCAGGTGATGAAATTATGTCACCAACTTACGAAAATCATCTACTAAGATTGTAATCTCCATCACTAGGGTGCCACATAGAAGTGAATTACCAATGAATACAAAGAAGTTTTTAACACGATGAAGTATAATTAATAGATGCCTCTATCTATCTATCTATCTATCTATCTATCTACCATCTATCTTTCTAGTTCTGTTCTGATATTGCCATGAAAGTGGTCCTGGATTCTCAAAAGCTATGCCAGTGAAATGAAGCACTGGCAGATCCAGCACAGAAAAGGGAAATAATTTTGATGAAGAACCTAGTTATATCACTCATAGAAAGACCAAACTAAATGAGTGTGGAATAGATCATTAACAGAAGGTTGAAATCACAGATAATATTTTTTTCTTGTTAGAAGAAACTAGCAAAAATTATTAAGGTGTAGAAAATTACTAGGCAAGAAAGATCTTACAGATCATTCAATTCAAACCCCACATTTTACAAATGAAAAAATTAAAACTCAAAAATGTTAAGAGACTTATTGAAGGTTCCTAAATAACTGAATCCCTACATACATACATACACTCATACATAGACTGTGTAAATGTATATACATATTTATGAATATATGTACAAAGGATATAAAAACAATACAGCATATTCATATAATGAAGTATGTGTGTATTTTGAAACAGAGGATAGTGGTGTGCAGTGTTTGAGCAGCGTGGGAAACACTTTGAGAATTGCTATCTTTTTTTCTCACATGTCACCATGTAGATTGTACCTATCAAACTTTCTGTGCTTTAGAACAGGCCTGAAGCCTCAAACTCAAACTACCACATATCACAGTGGATGGAAGATCAGCCTTGAGCTATGCCTCTAATGCATAATGACTCTATGACCACAATCAAGTCACATAAGTAGTGCCTATTTTCACTATCACACTGCAACTAAATAAAAAAAATTCCTTTTATATGAAGACTGAAAAACATTAAATATCAACACTATATGAGATTAAATTCTCATCAGCATCAATTGTAGGAAGTCCAGGAGTGAGTTTTTTATAGACCTAGATGTACTTGAATATATATCAGAAGTCCTAGAAATATGTTTCTTTGAACAAGAAATCATGAAATCTTAAGATATCAACTACAAATTTACTTATGTACTATTTGAATGTAGGCATTCTTGATATTTAACCTGTAAAAGAAATGCAACCTCAAATTATGATTAGCTTCACAGATGGTAATTTCTAACATGATAAGATAATTTACTAAAATGTCCCCAGTAAATGTAATAAACAATATTAATAAAACACTATGCATCACTTAGTATATATAAATAATTTAAAAGGAAGGAGGATAAAGCAAACCAGCACCACAATTAAAAGTGTCTAGTTTGAAAGCTGTTGAAAAATTGACTGATGAGTGTGGCATGCTCTCTCTAAAATATTGCAAGATATCTGCTTTTCCTCAGACATTTCCCAAGTGTAATGTTGTTAGAGAAAATAGGAAGGTTTCCAAATGAAACTTGCTCACAGCAAGAAGGAAGAATGGACTGGTCTCATGCAATCAGATAGCGAAAAAAAAAAACAACAACAACACACAGGGACTTGAAGAAAGTGGACAGGGAAAAATTATTTTAGATTTTTTTGCCGAACTTGAACCTGTAATCATACACCTTCAACTTTTTCCTTCTATCTCTTTATGACCACATTTTTTCACTACTCCTAGGATAATGTTAAGAAATAAAAAACAGAGGGGCAGAGCCAAGATGGCTGCTGTGAAAACAGCATCTTTCCGGAGCTCTCTCACAAGTGCTGTCAGATTCCTGTAAAAATGTGAATCTGAGCAGATTTGAGAGAGTTAGAAGCCACTAGAATTCTGAGTGGGAAAAATTTCCAAGCCAGGAGAGTCCAAAAGGTCAACGGGATGGATCTGCAAGCTGGGAGAGCACTTGGCATGAGGAGCTGCACCAGACAGCACCAAAGCAAAAGTAGCTGCAGAAACCAGCCAGCAAGCCAGGCCAGGAGAAAGTTGGGTACCCAAAACTTGCGGAGATCCCCAGGCCTCCCAATACAGTACAGGAGTCTGTTGAAGCCATGAGAGGCAGCACCCCAATGCCTCTGGCCATGAGACATCTACACCTGAGGCTTGCAAGCCCAAAGGTTTGAAATGTACCTTCTTGAACTTCCAGGAGACATAATGGCCAGGTAAACAATTCTAGACCCTCACCTCCCCCCCACACACACACCCAGAGAATTCCTTGGGAAAAATGCTAGAATAGAGGAGACAGAAGTGGGGCTTCAGTGCCAAGCAGTGGGAGTTCCTGACTCCCAGAGGGGCAGAGTGATCAGGGGTCAACAACAGGAGCCCAGACATACCCTTGCTCCACCAGGGGAAGTAGCAGACACCAGCACAGACAACAAACAGCTGAGAGGATTGCTGAAGAGCAACAGTGCTAGAGAACAGCCCCAGGGAAAAGGAGACTTCAGGCAGCCAGACCCCTCCCCCACACCTCAGGAAACTGAAGGCTATAATACACAAAGATAGTAAATAGACTCACAATCCTCAGAACAAGAAACCTGGGACAGAGATACCTGAGCCCTAAAAGCAGAAATCCACTGTAAAGCCAGGAAAAAGCTAACCAACATGAAGGAAAACACGAAAAAACTGAGGACCACTGGTTCATTTTACAGAGACAGTGATGATCAAAATACCAGTTCTGAAGAGGATAGCATTGCCACTACACCCACATCTGATACCACAAAAGGGAATGTGAACTGGTCTCAAACCCAAAAAGCATTACTGGAAGAGCTAAAGCAGGACTTCAAAAACCAAATTAGGAAGGTAAAAGAAAAAATGGAAAAATGGAAAAAACACTGATGAAATCAAGTGTTTAAGAAATAAGATCAGTGAAATGGCTATGCAGATTCAGAATGTAAACAGAGAAAATGACACCATGAAAGGTAAAATCAACCAATTGGAAAAGGAGACTCAAAAGCTATGAAGACAGCAATTCATTAAAAATTAGAATTGAGCAAGTGGAAGCTAGTGACTCTATGAGGCGTCAAGAAGTAGTACAACAAAATGCGAAGAATGAAAAAAAAGAGAGAAAATGTGAAATATCTGATTGGAAAAACAACTGACTTGGAAAATAGATTTAGGAGAGAAAATCTAAAAATTTTTGGTCTACCAGAAATCCACAACCCAAAAAAGAGACTTGACAGTATCTTTGAGGAAATTATCAAAGATAACTGCCCAGAGGACCTAGAAGCAGAGGGGAAAATAGTCATTGAAAGAATCCATCGATCACCCCTGAAAGAGACCCCAAACTGAAAACTCCAAGAAATATTATAGCCAAATTTCAGAATCACAAAGTCAAGGAGAAAATACTGCAAGCAGTCAAAAAGAAACAATTCAAATATTGTGGAACTATAGTCAGGATCATGCAGGATTTCTCAGCTTCTACATTAAATGACAGAAGAAATTGGAATATCATACTCTGAAGGGCAAAGGAGCTGGGACTACAACCAAAGATCAACTACCCAACCAAACTGAGCATAATTTTTCAGGCAAGGAGATGGACATTCAATGAAACAAGGGAATTCCAGACCTTCTTGATGAAAAGGCCAGAACTCAATGGAAAACTTGATCTTCAAACACAAAACTCAAGAGAGACATAAAAAAGTAACCAGGGGGAAAACCCCCACAAACCTTATTAATCAATAAGGGCAAATTATTTACATCTGTATATAGGATTATATCATCTTATATATGATATATATATATATATATATGTTATATATAGTAATATATATATAGGTACATATATATTTATATATACATATATATTTATATGTATATAATATATATATACACATGTGACAACCTTGAGAATAGTACAGTTACTAGGACAATTAAAAGTGATACACATAGACTGTGGATATCTGTATAAAATAACTGATATAAGGATAAAAAACATAATTAAGAGATGTAAAGGGAGGGTTCTGGGAGAAGAGGTAAGGAGGTAGTAGGAAAGGGTAAATTACATCAAATGAAGAGGCACAAAAACACATTATAGTACAGGGAAAGATGGGAGTGAGAAGGGCAGTATTTGAGTTTTACTCTCTTTGGATTTGGTTCAAGAAGGGAGCAACATACCCTGATAAGTACAAAAATCTAACTTGTCCTACAAGCAATAGGAGGGGAGAGAGGGAAAAAGGGAGGGGGTGGTCAGAAGGGAGGGAAGAAGTAGCAAGTGGAAAACGGTAAGATAAGGGAGCAGAATCAAGAGGGAGGGTAAACTGAGGAAGGTGGTGGTCAAAAGCAAAACTTTGTTGAGGAGTGGAAGGGGAAAGGGAGAAATAAAAGCATAAATGGGGGAAATAGGATGGAGAAAAAGACACAGATAGTAATCATAACTGTAAATGTGAATGGGATGAACACTCCCATGAAACGGAAGCAGATAGCAGAATGGGTTGAAAACCATGATCCTACAATATGCTGTTTACAAGAAACACATTTGGTACAGGGGGATACACACAGGGTAAAGGTAAAAGGTTGGAGAAAAATATATTGCGCTTCAGGTAAAATAAAAAAAGCAGGGGTATCAATCCTAATCTCAGACAAAGCAAAAGCAAAGCTAGATCTAATTAAAAGAGATAAGGAAAGACACTACATCCTGCTGAAAGGCACCATAAACAATGAAGCAATATCATTGTTTAACATATATGCACCAAGTGGCATGGCATGCAGATTCCTGGAGGAGATGTTATGGGAGTTACAGGAAGAAATAGTCAGAAAAACTATAATGATGGGAGACCTCAACCTCCCCCTCTCTGAACTTGATAAATCTAATCTCAAAATAAACAAGAAAGAAGTTAAGGAGGTAAACAGCATTTTAGAAAAGGCAGATATGATAGACCTCTGGAGAAAACTGAATCGGGACAAAAAGGAACATTTTTTTTTCTCAGTGGTACATGGCACATACTCAAAAAGTGATCATGCAATAGGGCATAAAAACCTCACAATCGAGTGCAGAAAGGCAGAAGTAGTCAAAGCATCCTTTTCAGATCACGATGCAATACAAATTATTTGTCATAAAGAACCATGGAAAAATAAGCTAAAAATTAATTGGAAACTAAATAATCTAATTTTAAACAATGAGTGGGCCAAAGAACAAATACTAGAAACAATTAATAAATTCATTCAAGATGACAATGAGACAACATACTAAAACTTATGGGATGCAGCAAAAGCTGTTCTTAGGAGAAGTTTTATATCTCGAAATGCTTACATGAATAAAATAGAGAAAAAGGAGACTGATGATTTGGGCATGCAAGTGAACAAGCTAGGAAAAGAACAAATTGAAAATCCCCAATTAAATAGCAAATTAGAAATACTGAAAATCAAAGGAGAGATTAATAAATTTGAAATCAAGAAAACTATTGAATTAATAAATAAAACAAAGACCCGGTTTTATGAAAAATAAAACAATGAAATTGATAAACCTTTGGTCAATTTGATTAACAAAAAGAAAGAAGAAAATCAAATTACCAGTATCAAAAATGAAAAGGGTGAATTTACCTCCAATGAAGAGGAAATTAAAACAATAATTAGGAATTGTTTTGCTCAATTGTGTGCCCACAAATTTGACAACCTTACGGATATGGATGAATATCTACAAAAATATAAATTGCCCTGGTTAATAGAAGAGGAAGTAAAATTCCTAAATAACCCCATCTCAGGAAAAGAAATTGAGCAAGCCATCAATGAACTCCCTAGGAAAAAATCTCCAGGACCAGATAGTTTTAAATGTGAACTTTATCAAACATTTAAAGAACAATTAATTCCTATGTTTTATATACTATTTGGGAAAACAGGTGAAGAAGGAGTCCTACCAAATTCTTTTCATGACACAAATATGGTACTAATACCCAAACCAGGAAGAGTCAAAACAGAGAAAGAAAATTATAGACCAATTTCCCTAATGAATATTGGTGCAAAAATTTTAAATAAAATATTAGCAAATGGATTACAGCAAACTATCCCAAGAATAATACACTAAGACCAGGTAGGGTTTATTCCAGGAATGCCAGGCTGGTTCAATATTAGAAAAACTATCAGCATGATTGATCATATCAACAACAAAACTAGCAGAAACCATATGATCATCTCAATAGATGCAGAAAAAGCCTTTGACAAAATACAACACTCATTCCTATTAAAAACACTAGAAAGCATAGGAATAAATGGAGCTTTCCTTAAAATTATAAATAGCATCTATCTAAAACCATCAACAAGCATTATTTGGTAATGGGGATAAGCTAGATACATTCCCAATAAGATCAGGGGTGAAACAAGGATGTCCATTATCATCCCTACTATTCAATCTGGTACTAGAAATGTTAGCTGTAGCAATAAGAGAAGAAAAAGAAATTGAAGGAATTAGAATAGGCAAAGAAGAAACTAAATTATCACTTTTTGCAGATGATATGATGATTTATCTAGAGAATCCTAGATAATCAAGTAAAAAACTACTTTAAATAATAAACAACTTCAGCAAGGTTTCAGGATACAAAATAATCCCACATAAATCCTTGGCATTCCTATACATTACTAATAGAGTCCAACAGCAAGAGATAGAAAGAGAAATTCCATTCAAAGTTATTGTAAACACTAAAATATTTGGGAGTCTATCTGCCAAGACAGACCCAGGGCCTATATGAACATAATTATGAAACACTTTTCATGCGAATACAGTCAGATCTAAATAAATGGAAAAATATCAGTTGCTCATGGTTAGGCTGAGCTAACATAATAAAAACGAAAATTTTACCTAAATTAATTTATCTATTCAGTGCCATACCAATTGAACTACCAAAAATTATTTTACAGAGCTAGATAAAATAATAACAAAATTCATCTGGAAGAACAAGAGGTCTAGAATACCTAGGGAATTACTGAAAAGAAATGCTAGGGAAGGTGGCCTAGCCATACCAGATATTAAACTGTACTATAAAGTGGCAGTCACCAAAACTACCTGGTACTGGCTAAGAAGCAGAGTCGTGGATCAGTGGAATAGGATAGGTACACAAGATGGAGAAGTCAATGACTATAGCATTCTACTCTTTGACAAACCCAACGAACCAAGCTTCTGGGCTAAGAATTCACTATTTCACAAAAACTGCTGGGAGAATTGGAAAATGGTTAGGGCAGAAACTGGGCATAGACCAATATCTTACACCATATACCAAAATAAAGTCAAAAAGCGTTCATGATTTAGGGATAAAGGCTGATACTATAAGCAATTTGGGAGAGCGGGGAATAGTTTACCTATGAGATTTATAGAAAAGCAAAGAATTCATGACACAAGAAGAGATAGAGAGCATTACAAAATGCAAAATAGATAATTTTGATTATGTTAAATTGAAATGATTTTGTATAAAAAAGCCAATGCAACAAAGATTAGGAGGGAAGCAGAAAATTGGGAGAAAATTGTTATACCTAGTGTCTCTGATAAAGGCCTCATCTCTAAAAATACACAGGGAACTGAGCCAAAATTATAGGAATACAAGTTATTCCCCAACAGAGAAATGGTCAAAAGATATGAACATGGAGTTTTCAGAGGAAGAAATTAAATATATCTACAGGCATATGAAAAATGCTTAAAATCACTACTGATTAGAGAAATGCAAATGAAAACAACTCTCAGATACCACATGTCTCCTTTCAGATTGGCTAAAATGACAACACAGGAAAATGATAAATGCTGGAGAGGATGTGGGAAAATTGAGACACTATTACATTGCTGATGGAGTTCTGAACTGATCCAGCCATTCTGGAGAGCAATTTGGAACTATGACCAAAGGCTATAAAAAAGTCCATACCCTTTGACCCAGCAATACCACTTCTAGAGTTGTATCCCAAAGAGATCACACAAGTGGGAAAAGGACCCATGTGTACAAAAAATATTTGATATGGCTCTTTTTGTAGTAGCAAAGAATTGGAAATCCAGGGGATGCCCATCAATTGGGGAATGCCTGAATAAGTTGTGGCATATGAAGGTAATGAAATACTACCATGTTATAAGAAATGGGGATGATATGGACTTCATAATAACCTGGAAAAACCTACACGATATAATGCTGAGCAAGTGGAGCAGAACCAGGAGAACATTATACACAACCACAGATATATGAATTCTTTGATGACTAACTCTGATAGACTTTGCTCTTCTCAGCAATACAAGATGCAAAGACAACTCCACAGGACTCATGATGGAGAGAGCTATCTACATCCAGAGAAAGAACTATGGAGTCTGAATGCAGATTGAGGCACATTTTATGCTCGCCTTTTTTTCTCTTTTGTTTTTGTCTTTGTTTTTTTGTTTTGCTTTGTTTTGTTTCTTCTTTCTCATGATTCATTCCATTGGTCAAAATTCTTCTGTACAACGTCTTGACTATTGTGTAAATAAGTTCAATGTGAAGTTATATGTAGAAGATATATCGGATTCCATGCCGTCCTGTGGAAGGAGGGGACAGGGGTGGGAATAAATTCTGGAACTCAAAGTTTTGTGGAACTGTGTGTTGTAAACTAAAAAAAAAATCTTAATTAGAAAAAAAAGAAACAAAAGAAAGTTCAGAAGTCATTTAGTGCTAATCATTAATTTTAAAGATGAAGAACTGAGGCCCAAAGTGTCTAAATGAATTTCCCAAGGTGGAACAGTTATTATATAGAATATGTGGGATTCAAACCGAAGTCTTCTGATTTTAAATCCATCACACTTTCCACTGTAGTATGTTTTGTGCCTCTTCTTGAACTCTGTTTCTCCAGGTGTAATGTCCTACTTCTTCTCTGTACCAATCCATCTTTCAGCCCTTTGCCTTTGCCTTAGTCCCTGTTCACTGACCTCCAACTCTGGAATCCTACTGAAAATATACAAACACACACATATATGTATATGTAAATATATCCCCTCAGTATATTTCCGAATATATGTTGTTACATATGTCTATATTTGAACTTTCTTATGTGCATATTCAGCAATCTATATATATTATATATACACATACACACATATGTACACATATACCTATACATACCTTTTTATGTATTTGTATGTGTGGGTAGATACATAGATACCACTTATATTCATAAAGGTAAAAATACAAAAACAAATATGTATGTAAATACATATGCATATGTAGGTATATATGTATATATACATATATATTGAGAAATAAACTATATAGATCCATATATAGAGCCATGCATATAAGCGCCTTTCTTATACCTTATAACTAAGCACAAGGAATCTTCAATTTAGAATTGTAAAAAAAGTTTAGTTAGATTCATGCAGTCCAAACACACCACATTTTAGACATGAGCCAAATTCACTTATTTTCTTCTTCATCATTGTTAATAGTTTCATGAATGTATAGGTTTAGTGCTTGAAGGGGTCTTAGAAGTAAGCAAGTCCCAGTCAGTCTTGAGTTTAAAGATGAGGAGTATGAATCACAGGAAGCTGAAGTGCCTTCTTTGGCCCAGTCACACAATTTAATAATTTTGATTTGAAAAAAAAGGGTATTCTAGTACTACAGAACTGAAAAAAAAAACACAAAAAACAGCTTCAATAGGCAGCTGTTAATAAGCACTGAATTCTCAAAAGGTTACATCAGGGTGGGCAAATATTGCCCAAGTAAAATTCTATTGTTAAAGCTGAAACAGGTTTAAGGCCATTCAAGTTTAAGAGCAAAGACAGAAATCATTCAGAATCCCACCGTGTGTGTGTGTGTGTGTGTGTGTGTGTGTGGTTTTCATTTTAAATACATGATCTAACAACTTGTTGTTTTACAAAAACCAAACAAAAATACAGGAAAAAGCAACAAGATAGATTATATTAAATAACGCAAACACATAATGCTGTAATTAAGATGAATAAGGAAAGCCAAAACATGGAAACTTTAAAACTTGCTTGTTATTTGCTAGAACCAGTCCTACACTAATGAACAGGCAATATATACATTTATTTTCAAGTAGATTCTCTAACATGTTTTTTTTTCATATTTGGATCTCATGATTTGAACCCCCTTCTTCAATGTTGACCTCTTCAAGTAGTTAAAAAACTTTGCCCTTTTTGTTAGTAATAACACTGGACAAGAGAAGCCGGCAGATGCACTGAACAAGAGACTTAATTTGGTGAATGTAGTTTCTTAAGAACGAACATTTCTTAATAAAAATGTGTTATATATTCTAAATATAGTCCAGCTTGTTTAACTCAAGGTTCATTTTTATGAAATAGTAAATCCTTTTTGAAAAAAAAAGTTACTTAACATAAAAATTTTTCAGGCTATGCCACTTGAAACTCAAAATATCTATCTCAGAAAAGAACATTAGCATTCTCACTTCAAGCCTACTTATGTTACATATAAAAATGCAGAAATCTGGAATTACTAGATGAGATAAATTAGGCAACTATTTTCATTTACAAGTGATCCTCTTAGATTCATGAATAAGGATCATTTAAACAATAGAAAAAAATCAAAGAAAACCACAAAGTTTTACTTGAGTAGTGTTCTTGAAGAAATTTCAAAATGCAGAAAAAAATTTTGAAATCTTTAGTTGAGAAAAGGTCTGTAATAAATCAATAAATTGTCTTATAAAATCATTTCTTTGGATCACTTCCCTCTATTATCAAATGTATTAATAAATGTGAGGAATAACTTCATTTGAGGTAACAATAACTTTGCCTCCTGAAGGTCACACTACAATTGAACACATAAACTGAAGAAAGGAAGTGCATTGGTCAGAGAGATACCTTGTTTCTTTCATTCATTTCACCAAATTAATTGAGTGTCACCTTGAAAAAAAGAGAGAGCCTGTCCTCAAGAGGGAAGACAGGGAAATAAGTTTTTTTTCATTTCTTTCATAACTCCAAAGGTAATTGATTGCCGTAAAATAATTGATTTCCCCAAATTATATAAAGGGAAATGAGTGTGGTACAGTATAATGAAGAGAGTGCTGGATTTAGGGAGTGGATGGTATCAAAAGGGTTAGCTGTTTAGTTCACAGTAAAGTTGATGGGATTTGAAATCAGAGGATCTGGATTGAAATCCCAATCTGGATTGAAATCCCAGCTCCATTTTTTACTAGCTGTGTCACTTTGGAAAAGTGAGTTCATTTCTCTGGACCCCTTTTTTCACAATCATAAAATTAGGGGGCTGAACTAGATGACATCTAAGGTCCCTTCCAGCACAAAAATTATGTTCTATTAATCTTACAAACAGAAAAGGGAAATTGAGTGAAGTGGGCTGAGAGGAAAAAAGGAAAAAGAGTTAACTAAGGATCATCACTTTCAAATGCTTTTAGCTTAACCAACCTGAAAATCTATGAATGTTGCAATAGTAAAACTAGGGACCTTGTGAATAATTCACACAGATTCTTTTCTGTTACTTTCTTTCTCAATTAGGAATATCTTCTATTCACCTTTGCAGTGCAGACATTCAGTTCCTAGCGACAAATGAAATGGTAAACCATGGCAATGGGCCTTTTGAAACCAAAAGAAAAGACTGTCACTCCCAAACTACCAGCTATTTCCTTTTGAATACAAACATACTATTTCAGGTAATTCATTTAGCTTTTTCTAAAGGCACCTTGTATAACCTTGCAAGTGGAGATTTGTAATGTGGCAGGCTGTTATCAGACAGCTAACATATTCTTCCTCAGCTCTATCGAAAACAACATTGTTCTGAGGGTCTATGCATTTAGAAACCCTATTGGGAAAGGCCTCTTAAGATCAGATTCATGTCCACTTATCCACTTTCCCCTTTCAATTTTCTCAGGAGGATGAGGCAGGGATAGTGTTATTTACCTTCTGGAAAGAAAGTCATGTCTTACTTTCCTCAAACACACACATACACACACACACACACACACACACACACACACACACACACACACACACCATGCACATGCATATGTAGAAACACATATAAACATTCACACCTTGGGATATTCATCACATATATTCCAGACAACTTTTGTGTTTTAGTCTTGATCACACTAAAGTTAGACAAGAGGAAAATAAGATAAACTGGATATGCTATCCTTTTCTAATTTCACTAACCACAGCCTCATTTATATTTGCGCATAATCTTGAGTATATATCTTTTTCTAATAATTTCAATCCAGAAGTAGAGGGAAATACTGCCTTACTTAAATATTTCATCAGAAGTTCTTTGAAAATTACTGTAAATTTATATGAACTGATACGGATTTATGAATGTAGAACCTTACTATATACATAGCGGCTAATACAATGTAAATGGAAAAATAACAGTAAAACAACTGAAATCAAATGCTTCAAAAATCATAATAACCAAAATTGGCCCCAAATAAGAGGAAAGAGAGGACATCTCCCCATCATTATTTTTTAAATATGCTAGCAACACTGCATATAATGTCAGATTTTTTGAATATTTTGATTAGTTTTGCTGAATTGCCCTTTCCCCCTTTTAATTCTTTATTGTAGAATGAGAGAGAAAGAGAGAGAGAGAGAGAGAGAGACAGAGCGAGAGAGAGAGAGAGAGAGGTAGGGAGGGAGGGAGGAAGAGAGAGAGAGAGAGGGAGAGGAAGGGAGGGAGGGAGGAAGAGAGATTTGGAACTATAGGTGATATAAAACTAAAATGTAGAAATGTATTTTTAAAAGTTACATTGGCTGAAAAACTGGACATCTTTACCCTAATCGAGTGAAGGTGCCTCTCTGAAAACACAACGGATCTAGCAGGAAGTAAAAAAAAACTCACACTGATAGAGATATAAAGAGGTATTCACTTAAGTTTAGAAGCAGCTTAAGGAAAAGGACCCCTGGCCTCAGAAAAGAGAGTTGGCTATGTTATTCAGAGAGAGCTATCCTTGGCAATCAAGATTGTGCTACAGAGAAAAAGAAAGACTGGGAACTCATTTGAGCCAGCCACCTCTCACTGATGCACCCTGGGAGAAGGTGTATGAGGATCCTATGAAAATAGAGAGGACTTTTGGAGCACGCAATAACATGTGTACTGTGCTGAGCACATATTTCCTGTATTGTACTCTAAGTTTCTACTCACTCTTCTCATGGATGCTGTAGTGTTTGTGACAGAATGGTTGAATGAGATCCAGGTTAATAGGAGGGAATATTTAGTAGTTACTCTTATTATGTCTTTTTTTAGTAGATATCTTTGCTAAGAACATATGTTTTCTACTGCAGGACTGCTAAGAAGAAGGTGAGGCCTTGTGAAGTATCTACCCTTTGTGAAGTATGACACCTTGTGAATCTTGAGATCATGGCTACCCTTGGGGACAAAGTTACAAAGTGTGAATATAAGTGTAGTTTGGGAGTGTAGCCCAGAGATGGGTATTACAGGTACATGAAATGTTTCTACAGAACCTGACAAAGTTTGTGCTTCCCTAGCAAAATGATCAAGATTTCAGTTTCACTTCCATGCTATGATTGGGCACCAGAGCACAGAGAATAATTGCCAGGTCTGAAAATTTGGAAAGTTAGAGGTATCTTTGGAGTAATAATGAATTCTCTCTCCAGTGGAAAGGGTATCAGTATAAACTGGAGAACCACCTTTAGCCTACTACAAGTAATACCTGTTACCACATAATTGTGATTAGTAGATAAAATGGCCTCACAACATAAATTTATTCTTCAAATTGTCTCCTGCAATGGCAAATGAATTGTGTAATAAATTCCTGAACAAATGCTATTATTATATACCTGAAATATATCACTGTAAATATGCTTTGTGTGGGGGGACGCGTGAGTGTATGCTTGTGTATAGAGAGGGAAAGAAAAAGGACCTGAAAGACATAATAGTAAAAATGTCATAAATGAAGAGAATATCACTTTATGTTTCCTTCTCATAAGGCAGGGATAGATATAATTTAATGGGTTTTAGATTTTTTGCTAATGCGTTAAGCACATAAATATTTATTAAATACTTTTTATGTGTCAGATACTGGCCTGTGTCCTAGGGATGAAGATGTAAAGATGAGACAGTGCCAGTTTTCAAGAAGCATATAGTCCATCAAGAGCTTATACTGTTATATATATATATATATATACATATATATATATATATGTATATATATATGATATGTATAAAGTGAGTAAAAAAGTGATTTTGAAGGAGGATTGAATAGAAACAGGGATAATAAGGAAAGTCTTCTTGTATGAGATAGTTGAAACTTGAAGGGAGCCAGGATTACATGGAGCAGAGGTGAGGAGGGAAGGAACTTCAGGCATGACAACAAACTATACAAAATCAAGATGGTAGAAGCAAGAATGTCGTGTACAGAGAAAAAAAAATCCAGTTCAACTGAAATGTAAAGTACATTGGAAGTACTAATGTGCAAGCAGACTATAATGTGTACGCAGACCATAAGCAGCCTCACTACAACCAGTCCGTGAAAGACTTTGTATATCACTGAAGCTTCTTGAGGAGAAGAGTGACATGATCAGACCTGTGCTTTGGGAAGAATAACTTTGTGAGATGAACAATGGATTTGAACAGACACTAAACAGATGGAGAACAATTAAGAGGCCACTACAATAATCTAGGTGAGATTAAGGAGAACATGTCCTAGGATCCCGATAGTGTGAGCTGAGAGAAGGGAAAGGATGAGGGAGATGTTGTAGGAGTAGGTCCAACAAGATTGACAACTGACTGAATATGAGGAGAGACATTGTAGATAGAAGAATTGTAATATATTCTATGGAATTAGGACAATTAGAAGGAAAAGAAAATAATAAATTCTACTTTGCATATGTTGAATTTTACCTATTGGTGGGACTTCTGGGTAAAAATGTCCATAGGCTAGTTGAGGATATGGAATTTGAGCTCAAGCTATTGAAAAGGACTGGCTATGTGGATCTGGAAATTATCTGTGTCATAAATAATGTTGAATTATGTGGCAATTCTCAGATTTTTCACAATCTCAATCATTTTTATTTCTGAAAATTGTATTATCCCATCTCAATTGAATGTAAGTCTAATTACTTCCATTAAAATGTCTACTGTTTGAGGGCAGAGACTATTTCAATTTTGCCTTTGAATTTCTACCTTTTAAAACACTATCTTGAACATTTTATAGACTTCAAAAAAGTGGAATTGAATTAACTTACTCCTTTTTTATAGATCATGGCTTATATTTATCTGTGAACCATGAGTCAGATATGTTTTATTGAGAAAGTGCAGCTTAATGTTTAGTTTTTGTTTTCCTGGAAGTATCACCATTGTCTTTGAGATAGTTCAGGCATTATGATTTTAATGGAAACCATAGGAAGGCGCATTACAGCTAATAAATTCTAATGGAGACAACTGTATTCATTACAGAGACTACTTGTAACCAGTACAAGATGCACAGAATAATGGATCCACATTTCTTTTGGATAAATTCCTGAAATACACACAAAGACAAACACATACTTTCTAGTTTTCTAGCAGTGGAGATAAATTGTGGTAGCCAATAACTAAATGAGGAATTGGTAATATCACAACATGGAAGGATCCTCGAGGTGATGTGGTGGGTGCCAAGCCAAGATGGTAGAGTAGAAACAGGGACCTGATTGAGCTCTCCCCCCACACCCCTTGAAACACCTGTAAAAATGACTGTAAAGAAACTCTAGAGCAGCAGAAGCCACAAAATGACAGAGTGAAGCAGAATTCCAGCCCAAGACAATCTGGAAGGCCAACAGGAAATGTCTATAGCAGTATGCTAAGAGCAGAGCCCAGCCCAGCATGGGCCATACTGGCACAGATGGGACTGGAGCAGGTCTCAGGGCACTGAATCCCTGGCAACTGCAGCAGTTTCCAGTCATCTTAACCTAAAAACGCCAAGGACAACCTCAAAGATCAATGTGAAAGGTCTCTAACCTGGATGAGAGAAGAGCACAGTTCAGCCCCAGCCCCAGCCTCAGGGTAGTGGCAGCCACTGCCCCAGCTGGGCTGCTTCTGGAACTCTCAGCCTACAGACAGTGAGAGAACCAAGTGGCTGATCTGGGTTGCAGTCCTGGGTGGTGATCCTGGGGTGAGGAAGAGTGCTGGGGAGGCAGAGCTGGTGGCAGCTGTGGAGAAGGAACCCTCCTTGCAGTTCCAGGGCAGAAAAGAGTGCTTGTGGTTGCTCATAGACCAGAGCACAGGCCAGGAGAGGAGTAAACATCTCTCTTTTGATCATACGACTTTGGAGGCACTGAGAATTTACAGGTCCCCAGAGATAACTCTGAAAACAGCTGCACAAAACCCCTGAACATTGGGACAGTACACCCTCCACTTAACAAAGATCTCAAAAGTCAAATAGTTGGCTGGGAAAATGAGTAAACAAGGGAAAAAGAATAAGACTATAGGAGGTAACTTTCTTGGTGAAAAGATGTTTTCTTGGGGCAGCTAGATGGCTCAGTGAGTACAACACCATACCTGGAGTCAGGGGGACCTGACTTCAAATCTGGCCTCAGACACTTGACACACTTACTAGCTATGTGACCTTGGACAAGTCACTTAACCACTATTGACCAGCCTTCCCCCCCTTAAATATGAAAAACAAAGATGTTTTCTTACACACTTAGTGACCATGAAGATCAAGGCATGCAGCCAGAGGAAGACAACAAAGTCAAGGCTCCTACATCTAAAGCCTCCAAGAAAAATATGAAATGGTATCAGGCCATGGAAGAGCTCAAAAAGGATTTTGAAATTCAAGTAAGAGAAGGGGAGGAAAAATCGAGAAGGAAAATGAGAGTGATGCAAGAAAATCATGAAAAATGAGTGAACAGCTTGCTAAAGGAGACCCAAAAAAATTGCTGAAGAAAATACCTTTAAAAATAGACTAACCCAAATGACAAAAGAGGTCCAAAAAGCCAAAGAGGAGAAGAATGCCTTGAAAAGCAGAATTAGTCAAATGGAAAAGGAGGTCCAAAAGCTCACTGAAGAAAATAATTCCTTAAAAATTAGAATAGGCAAGTGGAAGTTAATAACTTTATAGGAAATCAAGAAACAATAAAATAAAACCAAAAGAATGAAAAAAACAGAAGACAATGTGAAATATCGCATTGGAAAAACAACTGACCTGGAAAATAGATCTGGGAGAGATTATTTAAAAATTATTGGACTACCTGACAACCATGATCCAAAAAAAGAGCCTAGATATCATCTCTCAAGAAATTATCAAGGAAAACTTCCCTGATATTCTAGAATCAGAGCCAAAACGAAAATTGAAAGAATCTACCAATTACCTCCTGAATGAATTCCCAAAAGGAAAACTCCTAGGAATATTGTAGCCAAATTCAAGAGTGTCCAGGTCAAGGAGAAAATCTTACAAGTGGCTGGAAAGAAACAATTCAAGTATTGTGGAAACACAACCTGGATAACCCAAGATTTAAGTTTCTACATTACAGGATTAGAGACCTTAGAATATGATATTCCAGAGGTCAAGGGAGATAGGATTAAAAGCAAGAATCATCTACCTAGCAAAACTGAGTATAATAAATCAGGGGAAAAATTGAATTTCAATAAAATAGAGGACTTCAAGTATTCTTGTGGAAAAGATGAGAACTGAATAGAAAATTTAACTTTCAAATACGAGAATCAAGAGAAGCATGAAAAGGTAAGCAGGAAGGAGAAGCCATAAGAGACTTATTAAAGTTGAACCATTTACATTCCTACACGGAAAGATGATATTTGTAACTCAAGAGACCTTTCTCAATATTAGGGTAGTCAGAGGGAATATATGTGTATGTGTATGTATATGTGTATGTATGTATATATGTGGATACATATGTGTGTTCATACATGTGTATGCAGGTGTGTATATATGTGTGTGTGTGTGTGTATATATATATATATATATATATGTAGACAGAGGGCACAGCGTGAGCTGAATATGAAGGGATGATACCTAAAAAATAAAATTAAGTGTTGAGAAGAATGTACTGGGAGAAAGAGAAAGGCAGAGGTAGAATGCAGTGAATCATCTCACATAAATGAGGCAAGAAAGAGCTTTTACAATGGAGGAGAAGAGGGGGGAGGTGAGAGGGAATAAGTGAGTTTTACTCTCATGGGATTTGGCTTAAGGAAACAATAACACACACACACACACACACACACACACACACACACACACACACTCAATTGGGTATAGAAAGGTATCTTACCCTACAGGAAAGCAGGGGGGAAGGGGATAAGAGAAGGGAAAGAATAGAAGGGATGGCAGATTGGGGGATGGGGCAATCAATAGCAAAAACTTTTGTGGAGGGAGAGGTCAAAGGAGAGGATAGAATAAATTGAGGGTGGGCCAGGATAGAGGGTAATATAGTTAGTCTTTCACAATATGACTATCATGGAAGTGTTTTGCATGACTACACATGTATAACCTATATCAAATTGCTTGCTTTCTCAATAAGGGTGGGTGGGAAAGGAGGAAGGAAAAGAATGTGAAATTCAAGGCTTTAAAAATGAATGCCAAAAATTGTTTTTACATGCAACTGGGAAATAAGATATACAAGCAATATGGTATAAAAATCTATCTTGCCCTACAGGAAAATGGAAGGGAAGGGTATAAGACAAGGGGATGGGGGGCAGGTAACAGAAGGGAGGATAGATTGGAGGAAGGGGCAATCAAAATGCAGGCTGTCCTGGGGTGGGGAGAGGACAGAGATGGGGAGAAAATCTGGAATTCAGAATCTTGTGGAAGTGAACGTTGAAAATTGAAAATAAATAAATTTTTATATGTAAACAAAGATGGAAGGATCCTCTAGTAATCCTCCAGTCCACTGCTCTTCATCCAGGACAGACTGAATAAAAACATCTCCAGATTTTTTTTTTTGCCCTTTCAGTGTCTTCTTCCCTTTTTGGCAGGGAAGAGGGGGAGGTGCAGTGAGTAAATATGTGATTTTATTCACTTGAGGAATTCAGCATAGGAACTACTTTCATAGATGTGAATGTGCCACTCATCCTTCCTGAATTAACTGGGGTACTGCAAGGTAAAGAAATTTGTCCTAATATATACTTAGTATATGTCAGAGGCAATATTTGACCATAGTTTGATTCAAAATTTGGCCCTTAATCCAACTCTTTCTCTCTAAGGACTCTAGATCTTCTTAGTTTAATTCCAGGATCTTAATCTTTACTCCAGAAATTCTTCAATCTATCTGATTAAATACCTCATATGCTCATTGAAGGTCCTAGTTTCTTCTGTCCCAAACACACAAAAAATAAATTAAAGAGCCATGAAAACTATGCATCCAAATCCCATATGATGTGATTTCCACGTGAAGTTCAGACTTACTGTCTATATATACAATCTCCCAAGACAGTTGTCTTGTCAGATTTCAGCACTCATACAATGAGCCATCACCAGATGAGTATAGAATCTTCTTTTCCTTTATTAGTGTTGACATGATTGGTACATACTCACTTACAAGTATGATGGTGGTTTGACACTTTCACTTTAGGGATAAGTGCAAAGTTGCCAGACATTTACACCCTCAGGCAAGTTCAAAAACATCATGTCAAGGTTCTGTATTGTGACTTTACTGACAACAAATATAGCTCTGAAGATAAAGATGGGTTATTCTTTAGATGCAGTTGTAGTGCTAGAGTCAATTAGCTGGACTTCACCGGTTGCGGCTAATTTTGCTCAGTGGGGCAGTATCAATTCTGTCTCTGAGAAGCCTCTTTTTCTTGTTGAACAGATATGCAAAAGAATAACTATGAAACCACATGATCCACTATTGGTAATTGTGTGGTCAGAATGGTGTTAAACTAAACAAAGTTAAAGTTACCACCTCCTACTTTTCATGTGAGGCAAACACTACTTTGCTATACAGGGTTATTAGGCTCTTCAGACAAAGAAAGCACAGAAAGGGACACAGAGCAATTTTGTTACTAATTTGTCAAATAAAAACCACGAATACCTATCTGCAAATAGAAGTAAATTTAATTAACATTTGCCTTCCCATGTATTTCTTTACTTTTACTAAAGGAAATCAAAATTTCTTTTAAAAAGAAACCTGCAACCAGAAGTTGTTTCTTATGCAATCATTTTTTTCATTTATTGAAGTGTTTTTGTTAATGATTGATACATCAATAATAAAGAAAAGAAAAATAATTTAAAAAATCCCACTGCCTATCTATCTCTAATGAAATGAAAAATTTCTTTCTTTTCTTTTCTTTTCTGGAGGGGGAAGGCTTAAGCGACTTGCCCAAGCTCACCAGCTAGTAAGTGTGTCAAGTGTCTGAGGCCAGATTTGAACTTAGGTCCTCCTGACTCCAGGGCTGGTGCTCTACTCACTGTGCCACCTAGGTGCCCCTATTTCTTTATTTTCATTAACTATTTAAAGTTGATAACTGATAGAAGATCACACTCGTTTGACTAATCTCTGCAAACTGTTAGCTCTAAGGAGGAGAGCTTGAATCTGTTTGCATACAAACAGTAGGATTACAAGTATTATAATACAAGTATTACCGTATAATTACAGTACGATTGCTCTAAGCACTATTGTTCACCTGGATGGTCCGCCAGCAACCATTCTGAAAGGAGAATTCTGCCCAAGATGACAGGCTAAGGAAATGCATGTCCCCAAGAGGAAAACAACACAAAACAAATACTCTAGTTCACATTTTCTAAGTCTTTCACCTAAGTTTCCAGAACTGGAGAGGCCTTTTCTACTGTTCCCAAATATAACAGATCATGACAAAGAGTAATTGTGTTCCTTGCTCCTAATTATGAATTCCAGACTACTCTTGTGTCACTATCAGCAACTTGTCTGCTTTGAACTTCATGCCATCTGACATCACAAAGTCCATTATCCTTGCTTTATTCATATATCATCCTCCAGTTAAGTCCCTTGTTCAGTCTTCTGATTCTCCACAAATCCTGCCATCCAGCTTAGGGACTTTACCATGACCTTCACATCCCTTCAGAAAATTCATCTTCTGGTTCATCAAATCCCAAGACTTATATCTTGACTCCACATGCTCCACCCACATGAACAGTCACTGCTTAGATATTACAATCCCCTGTTACTATGCTATTGCCATGATCTTAAGCTTCAAAATTCTCCATTATTATAAACTCCTATACTTATGTCCATAAATTCCATCTGTACATCACTGTAAACTTTGGTATCCTCTTAGAAAACTCACTTCCCAGTTCAACAACTCCACTGACTTTCATCTACCTCAGCCACCCATATTCAAGGGCTCAGCTTAGGCTAATATAGCATGGCTAGTGCCATGACACTTAATCTCATCATAACTTCCTTTCCTTCCACCTTTCCCCCTTCTTCTGTCTCATTTTTCTCTACTTACAGTTTTGATCCAGTAGTTGGCAAATTCAACTAAACACTGTCCTCTACTTTTAAATACCTTTCCTCTTGTCCTATTGCTAGTCACATCATTTCAAACTCCAAAACAGGTTTACCCCAACAACTGTGCCTTCTCTGCTCCTATTCTTGTTCTGTCAAATGTTGCTAGGGAAATCCATAACCATGACAACTGGGTTAACTAGAAATTGATGTTATCTAATCTCAACTGGACCCTCACTAGTGCAGGCAAACTGTTTATTCTTCCCTGATTGATTCTTCACCATGTCTCACAGTAGCTGTTTTAAAGCTTCTCTTCTCTCTTAAATTCCTTCACTTCCCCATCTCTCTTAGCTGATAGTCTCATCTCCTATTTTGCTCAGAAAATAGAGATATCTGTGATTAATTCTAACTTCTTCCTTACTTCACCCCTCAAAACTTACTGTATCATTTCTTATTTTCTCTGATGTTGAAATCCTTGAAAAGAAATAGCCTTTCCCCTTTCCTAGGCCAACTCCTCTAATACTAGTGCTCTTAAAACCAGCCCTTATTTTATCTTTTAGGAACTTACCCTTCATTCATCCCCTTCTGTTTTTCTCATCTCCATTTCTTCCATATTCACTGGCCATTGTCCCTTCCCTGCTCCCTATGGACAAAGGTCTTCCTCATCAACTATCTATCACTCAACTACACAACTTCAAAGTCATCACTGAATCTACTGCCCCTCACCCCCTATATCCACTGAGTTGCTAAGTTTTGTTGATGCTGCCTTCAGCATCTTTTGATTCTAGCTTCTGTTTTCCAACTCACCAACCCTCATTACCTCTGCCTATATTAATGTAAATCTTCTCTAATTGTTTCCCCTGATTATTATCTCTCCCTTAGTTCTCCCTTAATTCAATATCTTCTTAATTGCTACATCACTGTTCTTAAGGCACTGGTCTAATCATATTATTGCCTGTCTCAAAAAACTTCAATGGTTCCATCTTACCTCCAGCATGAAAATGCAAAGTCTTCAACCAAATATTTACAGGCCTTTACAGTAGGGCCCTTATTTACCTTTCCATACTTGTATAATGCTACTCTCTACTCATTCTATGTTCCAGAAAAACTGACATCATCTTTTCCTCAAATTTTATATTCCATCTTTCTCTGTCTTTACACAGAATATTAAATATGTCTGGATGTACCACCTTCTAATTATTTTTTTAAATATCTTATTTTCTTGGAAGCTCAGCTTTGGTGTTATCTTCAGCTCAAATCATTCCCTGATCCCTCTCTGTAATGGCAAGCAGGGTGGGACTCCAAAGCACTCCAACACAAAAGACAACAAAAAGTCCCACTTTATTTGCCTCAGAGGCTAATTCTCTAACCATCTCTCTGTCCCTGTCTCTGTCTTTTTCTGTCTCTGTCCCTCTCTCCTCCCCCCTCATATTGTTTTGTATTTTATCTCTGTGTCCACATTATAGAAGGCAGGTTCCTTGATGTCAGGGACTTTTTCATTTTTATCTTTATATTCCGTGCTCCCAGAGGTTGTGCTGTTTGTCCTTCATTCTCAGAGAAGAAAATGACATGAGGGAAGTAATGCCATGACATACAAGCGAATTAGATTTAAGTGACAGAGGTTTGTGCAAGGTCACCAGCTCTACTTTCCTCTCCAGAGCCATCGGGGTCCAGTGACCAGATATGGATCAGGATGACTGGAGATGGCTCAATGCTGTGGGGGACCTTGGCCTTTTAAGATAAGGTCTTCAACAGGTCTCAGGTTGAATGAGGCAGCACCTATTCAGTGATTAAGGCAAAGAGTGGCCTCTTGAAAAAAAAATAGATCTGGGAGTGGAAGATCCTCAGGCTCCATGGCCAAAACAGAAACAATTATTATTTACCTTCAATCTGAGCCAATCAGGATCCAAACAATGACCAAGTAGGGTTTGGCCAACAACTTACTGTTGGGCAATCAAAGAGAGCCAGGGTGATTTGGATTTAAGTCTGGTCTTTGAGTGAAAAAATAAAATAAAAGTCTCAGAGACTAAAATTTACATTCCCTTTGGGTGGAGTACCCTTAGGTAAGGGTGTGATACCCTATGTGGAGGGAGAAGGGGGGTAGAGAAGGAAAGAGAGAGGGGGGAAGGGGGGCCTAGAGAAGGAGAGAGGGAGAGAGAGAGAGAGAGAGAGAGAGAGAGAGAGAGAGAGAGAGAGAGAGAGAGAGAGAAGAGAGAGAGAATGAGGAAGAGAGGAAGGAAGGAAGGGGTGTGCAAAGTCACCAGCCTCATTGGCCCAAGATGCAGTAGTGGGGGACCTTGGCCTTTTCAAGCTAAGGTCTTAAACAGGTATCAGTTTGACTGAGGCCCTTTATATCCCTAACTCTTGGACAATGCCTTGAACATAGTAGACACTAACTCAGCATTTGTTTCTTTGTTTTTTAATTTAATTTAATTGTATTGTATTGTATTGCTTCCTTGAAAGCAAAGGATCTTCTACTACTAACTACACAGTGTCTAGGGATTCCATCGGGATATAGAAGGGTACCTATCATTAATACTGATGGATTTGCTGTAAAATTCAACTCTTGCTTCTGATTTTACATTGCTACAGAAAATAGATTACTCTCAATATGGCCTTTATCTCTTCCTACTTCCAATCTAGTTACTCCTAATTTCCAAAAAAAAAAAAGCACTCATTACTGACGACACTTAGTTTATGCCACCAAAACACTAACTTTGGAATGTATATTTGGAATATAATACCTATGCTACAAACTCCCCAAAACTTTTAAAATTGTCCAATTACACATTTTGCTGCCCCTGAACTACCATTTAACATATGCCCCTTCACCTAAAATATAACTCTTATATTTTGTGTGTAATTCTTATGCACCCAAACTCACCAAGACTTCTACTCTCTCTTAGATCCCTTCACTGTTGCACTGCTCTTCGCAATACTAAAACTCCTAGATATCAGAGTGAAGTCCTATTTGCCACTGTAGCCAAGTGTTGTCTTAGAACACCTGACAATAATTCCTAGCTTACAACAGAAGTATATTTTCTATTTCCAGCCTGCCTGGATTGTAATTTTTTTGAGGATAAAGGACTATGTCATTTCTCATATTACACCTTGTAACTCACCATCTCTCAGGACCCCATTTGTTCCAAAATCCTGAACTGTGAAATTTCACATTCCAATAACAGGTAGGAATGTGGCAGGAATAATATTAGATTTGTAGCCAGATGATCCAGATTCATATCCTTAATTTGTTGTTGTTTTCCTGTGTTACCTCAGGAGCTTTCCTTGGTTTCAATATGAAAAATTAAATAGTTGAATTAGATGAGGTCCACCTTTCACCTTCCAACTCTAAAGCTACAATTCTTTGATCCATGACCTCTGATTGCTTGACTATTCCCTATAACTTACACTAAACATACTCTTCACCTTTATTTTGTCTTCAAACCCTTTACTGATACTTCTAATGTAGAATAAACAACTTGTTATCACATTCTGCATAACTACTTATTGAAACATTTTATTCTCGTGAGTTCCCCTCCACTTCCTAGTATGGAAAGTATGTGACTTACTCCACTAAGAAGATTGAGGCCATCCAAAAGGTGCTTCCTCAACTCTCCTCAGCTAACTCTCCATCTCTCTCTTTCTCTTTTGTACCAATCAATGTTTAGCTTGTCATCATCCATTGCCTCCATTTCTTCACCACCAACCTTTTTTTGCTGTTTACATGTCTTTTTTTTCTGTGCTCTAACAAAATATCATTACTCCCAAACATATCCTGTACTTTCTTAGCCTGTACTTTTGCTAATGCTACTGCTTGTCCCTTGAGTGGTTTCCCTTCATTGCCCTTCTTTCTCTTTTGGATTTCAAAGCATTCATAGGACCACAGCTTTAATGCTAGGAAACGACTTAGCATCTACTCCAAATCTGCATTTTATAGATCAGAAAACAGAATCAAAAGAAGACTGAATGCCTTGCCCAAGATCATATAGTTAGTAAACATCAAAGTTAGGATTAAAACTCAGGCACTTTTGCACCAATCTAGCACCCTTTCCATTGCACCATACAGACTCAAATGTCCTCTCAACAAAATATTCCCTCATATTCCATGTTACTAATAACCTTTCTCCTCATATTTTATATGGAACTTTGTTCTGTCATTCTGTAATACACTTTTCATTTCTAAAATACTTTTAATGTTACCCATGTTATATTTATATACATAGATAGGTATGTGATGTTTTTTTTTCCCTTATTGGTACATAAATTCAATGAGGATAGGACTAGTAACTTATTTAAGTTTCATATCTCTTCCAGAACTTAGTGCAAGGTCTTTTTTGTGGCTGCTAGATTGAAACTTTTAATTTTTATTTTCCAGTTTAAAGAATACTCCCGAATCTTTATGTGTCCAGTGTCTAGCAGTCTTAATCAACATTTGCTAATTTGAAATACAGTTCCTCTGTGTCTATTTTTATCTTTTTTCTTATCAATATAATTGTCTGGCCTTTGTAAATTTACATCATCCCTACCTCCAGATCCCAGTCACTGTCACTGCTCACTGTCACACAGCCATAAAGTGACAAACTTGTCTCCTGACTTTGTATGGCATTATTCATTCCATTATACCATATTGTGAGGGAATTTGATGTCCCTGTAGATCTCATCATTTTTACCATTCATTTCGCATGCCAAGCTCCCATCTTCAAAAACATGCAACAACCAGGTGGTAGGCATAAAATTTCACACACTTGCAAGGTACTATTAAACCTAAGACTGAAATAACGTAGTTTTTGTCACCAAGAAGCTTACTTCTAATGAAGGCATATAATATGTGCATGGACAAATAAATACAAAGAATTACAAAGTTATTTCAAGAAGGAGAGAACATTAACAACTTTGGCATCAGGAAAGGCCCCATCAAGAAGGTGGCACCAGATTGTGTTATGAAGGAAGCCAAAGATTCCAAGAGGTAAAGATGAAAAGTAAATGCATTCTAGATAAGAGGAATCATTTGTGCTACGGCATCGTGTTGTTATTTATGTCCATGTATACAAGGATCTACAATTTCATTTGTATAAGACTTCTTTGATCAATTTGTAGTCTCAGAGAACTCTCTGAGACTTTGAGAAGATATGAGACTTATCTTTGATTACACAAATGCTAAATGTCTTCTTAATTCCAAGTCTGGTAAACCTTGTTATACATCCAATATTGTTATTTATCTAATATCTATTTCTGTTGGAATTCCTCAATGAGATAACAAGTGGACAGTCAGAGTATTCCACTAGCTCCCTTGTGATATTGGGAAATGTGAGGAAGGCTCCTAGAATATTGCTTGGACACCTTATGGTGAAATTTTGGGAGGCCATGGATAAGAGTTGCATAGTACAGGCAGGTATGGATGGTTTGGTTTTTACATTATTGGATGGAAATTACAAATAAATGAAATTATAGATCCATTGGAGTCTTTGAGTATATTCCAGTCTTTATAACTAGACAGCAAACACCTTGAGGGGGAAAAAAAACTATATTGTACCTTCTTCTGTCTTCAGCACTTTAGAAAGGGGCTTCTTTGCTCATAGAAGTCATAAATAACATGTGGTGCTGATAGCATACACAATTCACTTCAATTCCTTTCCACAAACATTGACTAATATGCTGAATCTGGCCCTGCTTTTAAGAAGCTAATATTCTACTGAAATGTACACTTAGTCAAACTGGGGGAAAATATCCACTTTACCCTTGACTTTGAGTGGGTCCAAAAATATCATAAATAGATAAATATATACATATATAACACATGTATGTGTGTGTGCATGCATTCAAATATATGTGCATATATATTCAATATAATCATAAAACTTTAAATATTGATAAATTTATGATACATTTTTGCTCACTCTATTCTGTAGGTATTTTTGGGGGGGGAGGGAAATTGCATGGTGGAGGATAGGAGCTAAGTAATATATTTCTAAAATTAATTCACTATTCACACTGAAAAAATTGTTGGTATGCTATTGTCTCTGATAAAATTTGAAAAAATACGTCTTCTATACCACTTGCTGGCAAATAAAACTTTCTATTTTGACTAAGCCTTCTACTTCTAGATTTGATACTACCAACCAAAACGGATAGATAAGGAAAAAAACAGTTTCGACAACTGAAACACTTTTTGAGTGTCTGCCTCTAAGACTTTGCCTTGTATATCACCTCCCTCCTCCACAAATTTTGATAATAGTCATCCTCCTTTCTTTTCGGCAATAATCCTTTAAATAATCAGGAGCCTCTCATTTGTGCCTCTAATCCATTCTAAATAACACAGATTAAAATCTTTCTAATATGCTAATCTGATCATATCCCACTGATAAAAAATTTCAGTGACTACTCCTTGCCCATGAAATAAAGTCCTGACTCCAATTTCTGTTGTTTGAAGCTCCTTGCAATCTCGCTGCAATTTACCTTTTAAGTTTTAATTCATATTCAGCAAACTTACCCACTATGCACACATTATAGTTAAGGCTTTTTTTATGTTTATGTGTCTGTTATGAAGTTTCTTATGTCTAAAATGATGTGTCCCCACATACATCCCTGCCTAATAAAATCATACACATTCTTCAAGACCCAGCTGTCAGGTAAGAGCTAGCTATTCTATCTCAATATTCTTATACCAATTTGTATTTCTTGCATTTCTTTTTTTTTGGTGCAGACTTGTTATTTCACAATTATATGAAACTCCAGATAATGAAACTGAAGAATCTTAACAAGCAAGCAAAGTCAGCATTTGAGTAGGGCCAACTGGAGGGATGCTGCATTGTCATTTTGCTATCTTCTCAAAATTATCTTCTAAAATAATGGATATATAATCCAAATACAACAACAACAGCAAAATGTTTAAGTCAAATGAGAACACTTTAAGCCATCATTTCTCTAAAGAAAGTAAAAATTAAAACATTAAACTTTTAAAAACAGACTATAAAAAATCAGTTCTAGATATTGGCTAAATTTGTGGAATGCTTGCGTCCCTCCAAGAGTTTCCTGTGAATTGTTCTGGTGTCAACATCCCAAGTAATGTGAGGAAAAATAATCATAGCAATTTTTACTCCATGGACTAGCTTAACTCCATTAAATAAGAACACCCATTATTTGGCAACAGATTGTCATTCTATAATCATGAAATATATGAAACAATTAGCTGAGAATGCCTTTCCAAACTTTAAGCAACCATCCATGCCACCCCCATCCCCACCCTCACTCCCAGAACCTGGATCCAGGAAAAGCACTGTGAGAAACAAATCTTCTGTATCATTTTTATCGCTCTCACTATTATATGTCTGCCAGCAAGACACTGAAATAAACACTGAAGCTTTCTTTCCTGCTCATTGAAAATCTTTGTCAGTGTTTTGTTTTGTTTTTCAGTCAGAAGCTAGAATTATTTTGCCCGTACCACTTTTACTAGCAACTTTGTCACATTCATGAATTAAGACTTTTCTATAGAGGACTGAAATCATCTCCAAAAAATTTGACAGATGGTGTTGTATATGATAATTAGAGGTATATAATGTGAAGTCTACATTAACATTCCCTACAGATGCCACAGATAGCTCACTTTAGTCCCTTTTAATATTCATCTATATTTGTCCCTATATAGTCAGAGTATACCACAATGTCATTCATTCATTTTACATAAATATGTATATAAGTATACACATGTAAATGTCACATACATTGATAGAAAGTTGAGAAACACAGAAGAAATCTTGTACTCTACCCATTTCCTCTACAATATGAATTCGAATAGGGCCTCGCTCTTTTGTTTCTTTCTTTAGGTAATTTTCCCCAATGCTTTTTCCCCTCCCCTTAGTCCTTTGGAGAAGCAGTGGATGCCTCCCCCTGCTGGGAAAAGATTAAATTACATGGTAAAATAGGATGTGTCCCCAGTAGAAGATTGCTAATAAAGTACACTAAGTATTTTGATTGTCTTACTAGGCACAGTAGAACTATCAGCCATCTCTAGTGTTTCTCTTATAAACTGTCAAACTCAACTGATTTTTAAAACTGTTTATTAATCATAAAGCCCATTGTCCCAAAGAGAACTCTTAATTAGTAGATCAAATTATAACTGAGTTTATAAATTGAAGAAAACAGTAACAACAAATGGACAAGATACGGTCAGATAAGCCAATTCTATATTTCAAAGGGTACTCCATTTAAGGGGTATGATTATAAGATTTTTCATCACTTTGTTTACTGTCTGAAAAAAAACCTAAATTTCTTTAATGACACTTTCTCATATTATTGTTTGCACTTTTTTTCTTATTTATTCCTGATTTTTTTAAGGAGAGGAAAAGTGGATAAAAATAACTGTCTTTTCAACTTTCATTTGTTCAGCCTTTCATTCAATAACTAGGATTGTGCAAAACATGAATGTAACCTCCCCTTTCCCAAATTCTTCTCACAGATTAAGTTCTTCAGAAAAATTACTTAAATCATGCATACTAACTGTTGCAAAAATGTCTGTAGTTATTTTCTTATATTGTAAAAGTATAAAGAAGAGAAATAGTTTTTTTAACTTTTGAAAGTACATGCACTAACAAAACTTTCATTTATATATTTATAATGTTAAATAAGTGCATTGAAACCCAGTCTTGTGTATAAAATAGTAGAATGTGCATTTTTCTATATAAACTATCCATTCAAACAAAATAAATGCATTTTCATGTTTCATTAAAAAAAACAAACTTTTCACTTATTTTAGCATACACTAGCCCACAGCAGCCCCAAGCTACATTACTGCGTTCTGGCTAATTTGATAATGAGGAAATTAATAATTGATGAACACCCCCTCTCTCCATTGTAGTTACTTTAAATATATATTGATCACTACTAGTCCTAATTGCTATGCTTTTTAAAGTTGAAGAGCATCATTTGAAACTAAATTTATCCATTTCTTTAATCTTAACAATATACAAGAGTCTTCCTTAAGGAGGACTCCTCATGCATCCCTAGGAATGCAATGTCTTTTACGTTATAGGTTCACAAAAGAAAACGCATACTTTGTAAAACAGCTGTTCAATTGGCGAAAGTGTGTCTGGGTACATCTTGCCCAGCGCCTAATCATCACCCTCGAAATAGATTTACCAGCATCCCATCTTATGCTTCCCGACATGTAAATACATACATATGGGTGGTCTCATTTGGCTTACTTAGTAACATGACTTAGATAGGCTATGGTAAAGACTGTCTGATTGGCTTAAAGGGCATCAGATCCCTTCCAAAATGCTGCGGAAACGCTGGTCGGTGGCGACAAGGTTCGTTAAGGATCAGGGGTGGAATCCTACCGGGAACATAAATGACTTCCCAACTGATCATCCATCTATCTCCCTCACTCCCCAAGTGCCTTGATTTCTGCAGACTGCCTTTCCACTTTCGGCTTCTTCCACTGGCAATCTTTGAACGCTTATGAGAATCCTCCTTACCCATTATCCTGACAGGTCACAATCTCAGTAGCTTTTCTCTTATGGGTTGAATCCCAATTTAAAATGTAAACGCAGAGGAAGAAGAGGAGGGCGGGGAAACATCTGCATGCTCCCAAGCCCTGACTCTTATCTGCCTAGGATGCTAGGTAAGCCAGTGCTTCCACTGCCTGGAGGAGATAGGTCTCCTTCCCCAACTTCACTTCCCTAACACCACACCAGCCAGGCAAGAGCTGGCCAGCCAGTCGATGCCTGCCCATCACGCGCCAGATTGGAGTCTTACCTACCTTCGGCCAGGAGGCGCGTTGCATGCACGAAGGATGGATCCAAGCTATCTTTCTCTGCCATCAGCTCAGGCAGATATTTCTCCTGTTCCATAGCGGTCACTCCGGCGCGGCGGTCAGCGCGCAAAAGCTAAAAAGGCGCTGCTCAAATGGCAGTGGCGCCTGACGCCTCTCCCCTCCTCCTTCTACCCTTCCTCCTCCTCTCCGTCCTCCCGCTCCGCCGCCTCCTCCTCCACGGCCGCCGCCGCCGCTACTGCCACCGCTGCCGCCTCCTAGCCTTTGGCGCGGAGCTGGTCGCAGGGGCTCTCACTGGCCCATGCAGCTGTCGGGCTGGCTGTGCACTACCTTCTCCCGCCGCCGCCGCTGCCCCGCGCAGACACAGACCCCTCTAGCTCTCCCCTCGTTCTCTTTCTGAGCTCAGTCTAATTGCAGCGGCCTTAACTAGAGAGGCGGGAGGAAGGGGTCCCCCCACCCCACCTCTTCGGACTGCTTATTGGCCACGGCGCCCGGGGAGGCGGAGAACCCAAAGAAGGTTCTGGTGCCGCGATTGGGCTGATAGCTTAGTCTGACCGCCTGACGGGCAGACCAGAGCGGCGGCTGGCAGGGGAGGGAGTCCAGCAGTGCAGAGCAGGCTTCTTGTGACCACGACCTGCCCTGCCTAGTGAGCCTGACGATTTCTATTAGGAGAGCTCTGGGTATCTTCCACCTGGACCGGTGTTGACAGCGAGACGGATTCTGGCCCTACCCAGATAAGATGCAGGAACCAAAACCTGGAGAGAGGGAAAAAGGAAAAAAGAAAGAAAGAAAGAAAAATTTAGTAATGAAAAGTACATAAGGTCTGAATGGAGTAGGCACTATGGCTATAAAAAGTCTCTCAAAGGCTGATTCGACTTCATCTATGTCTCTAAGAGCACAACTGTCTTCTATAGTAAATGCCTTTTTAAACTGTGAAATAATTAAGATACAGGTGTCTCCCAACCCCTCCTCCCCCCAACCATACACATACTCTCAAAGTCTGGAGACACCAGTTCGATGGCTTGAGAAAGCTATTATTTAGATATCGCAGGAACTCCACTGAAGAAAAAAGAAAAGAAAAAAAGGAAAAAGAAAACCCTCCAGCGACTTAAGGGTATTAATGTGTGACAGTCCACTAGGGTACAATAAATAGAGCAGGGTTTTTGTTACTTTTTTTTTCCTGCCCAACTTCACTTATCTAGAAGCTAAAGCCCAATACTTGATCTAGAAGCTAAAGAACAATACTTGAATAGACAGCAAGGAAGGAATTCAAAAAAGAATTCAAGAAAGGGACCCAGAACCAGGTAGTTCTCATATGTGCCTTTCCCTTCTTCTAAGAGTCCATAGCATTTGACCATAGACCAATGCTGCTCTAGTTACTACCGCTCTATGTTCCAGAGCTGAGGCTTCAGAGCTCAGGTATCATTTGCACTGCTAGAATAGTGGTTCACAAAGCACGAATTCCATTCGCACAACAGCCTAAGCAAAATTGAACCCTCATGAAAAATTATTTTGTACACTTAAATTATTATTAAATGATCCATATAATGTTATTTGATTGACTTCTTTCTCAGAAATGTTTCCCTACAATTTCCTTCCTTCCTTCTTTTCTTCTTGCCTTCCTTCCTTCCCCCCTTCCTTCCATCCTTCTCCAAAAGTCACACAACCTTCCTGAACCCATTTCCTCATCTGTAAAATGGGGGAATAATAGAAACTGCTTCTCAAGGTATCTGTAAGGATCAATTGAGATAACTATTTAAAGTGCTAAATAAATGTAAGCTATTATTATTTCAGTTTTCAGGCTATCATAACAGTAAAATACATATTTTTAGAACTGAATTAATTCATTTTTAAGTGACTAGTATTTGTAATTGTTGTTCCTTTTGGATTTCAAATCTCTTTTGTTCCATGATAATAACAAACAAAAATGCCTTACCATCATATAACTTTAAAAAAGCATACTGCCTAAATATCTATTCTCTCTTCATAACAAAATACATTTTATAACATTAAAACTGCTAGAGCACCTTCAAATTTATGTTATTTTCATCCTCATAGACCTATGAATTAGTAGAGCAAATACGACTTCCACTTTTTTGTAGAAGAGGAAACTGAGGTAGATATAATTGAATTTATTAGTCACTTAAATGGGTAAAATTGGGACTATGCATTTATAGCTTGAAAGAGTTTTATTGATCAACCTCCTCAATTTACAGACCTGAATTTGTAAATTGAGTCCCAGAGAACTTCAGTGACAGACACAAAGCCAAACATCTAGAAAGTGACTGGGAAAGACTCAAATCCAGGTCCCCTAATTCCCTCCTACAGTACTCTTCCACAAAACCAGGTCCACTCATTCTCAGATCTCTGTACCATACTCTCTCTCCCCATTCATTTCTGAATCCAATTCTTTTTGAATCTTTGGTCATCTCTCTGAAACGTTTAGGTTCTACATACTATTGTAATTTAGGAAGTACTGCCTTAAGAGGCTAAGCATGCTCAGCAGGTGGAATGGACTTTAGTCCCAAGAAATTTCCTTTCCACTGTTTTCTGTCCATGGTCCTGACCCTTCAGCAAATTACAAATAGAGCAATTCCTACTTAATAGACAGTTGTTGGCAGTTACTGCAGTAGTTGAGGACAGTGAGGTGAGAAACAGAGGTAACATTTGTTAAAAGTATGGAATGGGGAATTATAAATTGGAATAAATAGCCATTCTTATTGTAGAATGATTGCTTTCACATTCTACTACATAGTCTACCAAGAGACCAATGACCCGTATTTATCAGAGAGGTATGCAGAAACCAAATTTGTTGAATTAAAATGATGCAGATATTTTATTCTATTATTCTGTCTTACAATTACAATTACATTATGTATTCACAAACTTCTTTTCCATGATTAAGTGTACATTTAGAAGATACAACAGTTTAGTTGTGGATATATTGACATAATATAATACTTCAAGAATCTTGATTTCAGCAGTGTGAGTATTCCCTTGAATAATGCAGATTGCAACCCTTGTGCTCATTAGTAGACATTCTTCATGAATTGCTGTGGCCAAAAGCATCACTTTGTGACTAACCATCTGCTAATGAACTTCTATGAATTTAATTAGGCTGATCCTCCAATGACAAACACATATTTTGTGTCTGAGATTTCATTTAAATGAAATATAAAGCCCTAAGTCATACCCATGTCATATGGAGACATCAGCATAGGATCATGTATTTGTTTATTGTGAGAAAGGCCTTAGATATCACTACCTTAATCTACTGATTATACTTAGGAGGTACTGATAATGAAAAAATATCTAGTAATGTTTTCTCAAAGAATATCAAAAATATTTAAAGGTTTAAAAACATTATGTCCCCTTTCAAATCTTCAAAATTGTACAGAATATATCAATAAACATAAAATTATAACTCCCTATATAAAACAATGGTAATGAAACATATCATAGTGTATGTGTACACTGCAATATTATGAGACTATGAGAAATAACTAATATTGTTGTTCCATAATAAATGACCCTGATGCAGGCCTTCATAACCTCATGCCTGGATTATTGCAATAATCTACTTGTTGTTATCCTTGCCTCAAGTCTCTCTCAACTCCAGCACATTTTCCTAAAGCAAAGGTCAAGTCACATTACTCCTTTTTTTCCTGTTGAATAAATTCCAGGGGTTTTGTGCTCCCTCTAGGATTCAATAAAAATTCCTCTCTTAGGCTTTTAAGTCCCTCCTCCATTACTTGTCCCTCTCCCATATTTCCAGTCTTTTCACACATTGCTCGCCTCAAAGCCTGCTTTGGTGAAGTTACATAGGCCTCTTTGGTTTTCCTCAAACTCTAATTTCCAAATTTATGAATTTTCACTAATTGTACCTCATGTCTGGTGGAATCCTCTTCCTCCTGCCCTCTACTTCCTGGGCTCCTTGTTTTACTCCAAGCCTCAAATCAAACCCTACCTTCTTCAAAAAGCTTTTTGCTAGTCTCTCTTAATCATGGTGTTTTCCATCTGTGATTATTTTTAATTTATTTTAAGGAAACTTGATTGTACATAGCTGTTTTCATGTTGTCCCTTTTCATTAGATTGTGATCTCTTTGAGGGCAGGGATTGATTTTGCCTTTCCCTGTACTCTCAGTGCCTGGCACATAGCAGGTGCTTGATAAGTGCTTGGTCCTTACCTGCTTACTATGAGACACTGAGAAAAAACATGAGAAGCCATATGAACTGAAGCAGAGTGAAACAAGCAGAACCAAGAAAACATTGAGCAAGATGACAACAATAATTTAAACAGAAATAACAATAAAACAAAAGTCAATGCTGTGTAATCATAAAGAATAAAAATAAGCAGAACTCCCTATATTTGTTGTTATTTTGTTACAAGAGAAGGCACACTAAGAAGGGGAGGAATGTTATATAAAAAGCATCAATAAACCCATGATTTAAAATAATGAATTCCAGTAGTCTGGTACCATGTGTCAAACAGTAGAAAGGATCTGATAATAAATTGATAAATAATTATAATAATAAACTATGTTAAAGAAAATATAAAATGGAATTATACCCTTATTAGGAAGTTATTTAGTTTTATGGATAGCATATCTAGGATATGAATCAGATTATTGCATTAAAAATGATAAATTAATATTGATATCAACATTACTTACGTAATTTTAAAATCAAAGAAGAGTAGAGTTGGAAGGTATCTTAAGGACTATCTAGTTGAACCACATAATTCTACAAATGAGGAAACTAAGAATCAGACATGTTCAGTGATTTGCTCTAATTCACATTGTTATCAAGCTGCAGAGCCAAGAATGGAACCCAGGTCTTCGGATAAAATGTATTATGCATCTCCCCTTTAAATTTAAAGGGGAATATGAAATTCATCAAAATTTGTTATTTAAATAGCAATAATCTGAAAGTCAGATATCCTATAAAAACAAATTCTTTTTATTTCATTTGAATCTTTTTTTTCTGATTGAGGTCCTCAGATTGTGTACCACCAGAGCTCAGTCAGACTCTGCTAGTATGTAAGCTAATGAGGAAAATTAGAGCAATAAATCATTTTCAGATTTGTTTTCTAAAACATTAATTGAACATTTGTAACCCTCAAGAGTTAATATGGTTCAGAACTTACTCAAAACAAACAGCTTTTCCCCTGGTATAATATAGCTGAATAAAATATCAACTTTTCCAGCACCTTATCTATGTGCTCATTAGCTGATAAATACATCTGTTTTCAATAAATATACTAATTTTAATATATGCTGCATGTATTGTCTCTACATATATTATTTATACAGTATGCAATTACTTAATAAATTATCTCAGAACAACCTAATGTATGGAAAAATGTATAAATGCATTTTTAAATTATAAAAAGTGCTCAATTGACTGATACTGAATATGTAATATAATATGCCTATAGAAACATAAATTGTGCCTTCAGGTAAGTGAAAATCTCATTTTAATTTTTTTTGTTTAAGTCACTATCTCAGTGATGGTATGTTGTAACAGCACTGTATATAGAGTTATATACATATTTGTTAGGGTTCTCTCACTTTTTACATGAAATCAAAGACTATCTTACTTTTGTATACATATGTGTGTGTGTGTGTGTGTGTGTGTGTGTGTGTGTGTATATATATTTAATTATACTTTTTATCTACAATTACAATATCAAATCTGTGTTACCACCAAAGGGATTTTGATGCGAAGCTGTAGTGGACATCATTCTTAACATATCTATGATGGAATTTATTTTGCTTTTGTCATGGCAAAGTCCATAGAGACAGAAATAGCTTTCATATCACACTAAATGGGCTATTGGTCCAAATGCCATTTGCACAGCATTTAAAAGATACACACATACACACAGATGTGTGTGTGTGCACATGTGTGCATGTTCAGCTATTCTCCCGAAGTCCCATTTCACTTGGCATTCTCATCCACCCAGCCACACTATTTTTTTTCCTCTCCAGCGAGTCAGCAGAATTCACTAGTTAAAAGTGTCATATAGAAAATGGCTATCCAGTTTACTGATTTATATTATTTATCAATTGGTCAATGTAGAGAATAAGCATGTCAGTGTCCCCCTAAAAAAGCACCATCACTTAAATGATGAATTAATTTCTAGAACATAGTAAAATTTTAAAACTATTCACTTATGCAATCTCTTTATGTACTCATATGCTTCCATTTTATAATTGCTATTGAATTTTGAAGTATGCTCTTTGTTACGGTATCTCTAGTAAGAGAAGTTAGGATGATGCAGTAGAATGAGCACTGGATGTGGCATTGGAAGTTCTGCACCTAAATTGTGCCTCTTTCACTAGCTACCCACTTAATCTTGGTCAAGTCACTTAATTTCTCTTAGTTTCAGTGTACTTGTCCATGTGATGGAAGTATTGGCTTAGATAACTTCCATTCTAATTTTTAAGGACTCATTTTCTTCAGTGAGCTTTAGGACTTCCTTTTCCGTTTGGCCAATCCTGCTTTTTAAGGCATTCTTCTCCTCATTGGCTTTTTGAACCTCTTTTGCCATTTGGGTTAGTCTATTTTAAGGTGTTATTTTCTTCAATATTATTTTTGGATCTCCTTTAGCAAGCTATTGACTCATTTTTCATGATTTTCTTGAATTACCCTCATTTCTTTTCACAATTTTTCTTCTACTTCTGTTAGATGATTTTCAAAATGCTTTCTAAGCTGTTCTATGGCCTGAGACCAATTCATATTTGTCTTGGAGGCTTTGGTTATAGGATCTTTGACTTTGTTCTCTTCTTCTGGTTGTATGTTTTGCTCTTCTTTGTCACCAAAGTAAGATTCTATAGCCTGAATTTTCTTTACACTGTCTGCTCATTTTCTCAGCCAATTACTTGACTTTTGAGTTCTTTGTCAAGGTATGACTCTGCTTGAGAGTGGAGAGTGCTCTGGCCCAAGCTTTAGGAGTTTTGCATAGCCACCCAGAACTGAGACCTTGATCCATGCAGGACAAAGCAAAAGACCTCAGTGCCAGCAATGTTTTTGGCATTTGTGGGTTTAGAGGTCTGGAAACTACCATAGTTGCCAGTGATTCGGTGCCCTGAGGCCTGCTCCATCCTGTCTGTTCTGGACTTGTCTATGCTGGGTGGCCCACACTGGGCTGCATTCTTCTCCCTGCATGGTGTGATAGACCCTTCCCATTGAAATTCCAGGCTGTCTTGGCCTGGAGACTTGCTTCATTCTATCATTCTGTGAGCTCTGTAGCTCTAGAATTTGTTTAGTCATTTTTACAGGGATTTGGAGGGCTTTGGGTGAGAGCTTCAGCAAATCTCTGCCTTTACTCTGCCATCTTGGCTCTGCCCCACCTAGATAACTTCCACATAAAAAAATCTATGATCCTCTTATCATTCCAAATTAAAATTTATTATTCTATGGACATTTCTAGCTCGCCTTGACTTTTTTAAGCTCTGATAACAGAGAATCTGAAATGGCAGCCAAAAGCAAATGATACATATACATTGTGAAATCTCCAAAAAACTGTGTTGATCAATGCCATCATTATTAAATGTGCAAATGTGGATTACACAAGATAAATATTCACAAACTGAACTTGTAAGATGTAGCTGCAGTAAAAATCATATTGTCCCACTGAAAGCCTTAAAAATCAGCATCTTCAATCACCCCTCATCTAATCTATCCACAACTGGATAACCAGAGCAAGGACCTTTGCCAAGGAAGTCTTTCAAAGTAAAGTGCCCAATGTCTTGCCTCCAAAACAGTATCTGTTGTTGAGATTTTTCTCTCTTTGGGGAATTCAGATGATAATCTTGCCATATCTACGTGCATAATAACTCCACTGTTTCATGATGATAGGTGCAACTGAAGAACAGTGTTTATATTTATATGTAGGTGTCAAAGAGTTAAATATTTCAAAAGCTGCAAATCATAATAGAAGGAATTTAATGTTTTGTTTATTTACATTTCAAAATATGTATAACTTCAAGATATGTTAAAAGCACAGTTTCAAAGCTAATGATTATATAAATTTTAAAAAGTCAATTAACTTTGAAATCACTGATAATAAACTCTTTTTTAAAAAATGTAGATAATAGGGCATGGCAGAGTGCCCTGGCACATAAGGCATGCTTAGAAAATATTTGTTGATTTGAATTGTCTAAATCAAAATCTTCATGAATGTGCATATGTACTGTATAGAAAAAGGTAGGTGGTTAATATTATATCACGACCAAATATAGAATTTGGCTTGGAGGATGCTTATTGGATTAAATTTTAGTAGACTGATCATGAATGAGTGAAATTACTAACTAAAATCATTGGTTACCTAATGCTGAGATGGTACTTTGCATAATATCACACGATCTTATCTATATCTATGTACCAGTTCTTTGGAGCATTATTAACAATGATTTTTGGTGATTCCCTATTGCCTCATTAGCATATGAATCTGTTAGTAATACGTTTCTGACACTTACTGTGCTGCATTTACAGTTAGCATTGAGGCAGTTTTTTTTTTTTGAGAGGGAACAGCAATGACTCTATAGTCTTAAGATCTGATTCAAATCTTACCTCTGCCATTTACTTTCTCTGTAAACTTTGATTAAATTCCTTTTGCTAGAATTAAGTTTCTTCATCTGTAAATTGAGGGGGTTGGACTAATTGACCACTGAGGTTCCTTCCAGTGGATATAACGATTATAAGGTATAATTCAATGAATAAGTAGCTGTCATTATTGGGAATCAAAATAAAAAACAGTTTGTGTTATCCAGCATCCTTTCATCCAATGATGAAGGGGAGACAAATTAAAGGAATAAAATAATTGATGTTTTGAAAGTTTGGAGGAGGTAGGATCTTATATGTATAAATGTGGAATGGAAGTGTTTATCTGAAAAGAACTAGCTTTTCCTTATCTCTGCGCTATCTAGTGGAATCAGTCACTCCCTCTTTTTTCTCCCTACAGACATGAATTTCTATATAATAACTAACTGCCAGTGCTCCCACAAATAGAAAAGGTTTCCATGAAACTGCCTGTGGGAGAGATTAATGTGGAGGTATATTGGTAGAGACCAGTGCCTCATAGAGACTTTCTTCTAATTCTGATTAGAAAATTACCTCTTCCTAATAGAACATTATTTATTCATTCAGTGTCTAGGTATAAGTACATGTTAAATTGCTATTTTCCCTTCTTTGTAAACTATATAGAAACACACACATACACACATAGATATGTATAGGCATATGGATATATGCATATTTATATATACACACATTCTATCTTGCTCCCTCACCTTCCCACTTGGAGAAATTCCAGGCATTAGGCAAAAATTCTACCTCTCTGTGTATTTTTTAGTGACCATAATACCCTTGAGCTACTTTTAATATTTCCAATATAACTCATAACCAATAAGTATATATTATCATAACTGGTTTTGTTTCAGAACATATGGCAGATACAGAGTGATCAAGTTATTAAAGAAAGGAAGAATGGTATAAAGGTTCTTTAAAAGAGCCAATATGAAGAAAATAACTATGAGGTCCAAGTTTCACCATCTTTGCTATCAGCATTAGGGACAGTCACTGACATTCTGCATTGCCTAGGTCGTCTCCCCCGCTCCCCCATATCTCATCCCTGATCAGGGCAGTGTTCATGGCAACAGCAGTCTTTCCCTTCCCCCACTACATGCAATGTATCATTCTCTCACCCTCTCTTGTTATATTGTAGGTTGAGATACTAGTTATCTCCTTATCATTTCCAACTCCTTCTACTTGAGAACCTTTTCTTTTTCCTTGTGTTTAAGTTTCTCATTTCCTTTAGAAAGAGATTAAAAGAAGACTATCTCTTCACATAGGGTTAGAGCCCCTTAAATAAGACTATACTGAACATTTCTGTTTCATTTTAGGCACCCATCTCAGTCAGCTGCATTACAATTTTCTGATTAAGAGTATCCCATGTACAAATAAACTGTCAAATATATAGATAAATCACATATATGTATATGGTTGTATATGTTTAAATTGGTATGTGTATACATATATGTGTACATGTATATATATATACACACATATTTACATATGTATATGTTTATATGTGTATAGGTAAGTCATATATAATGAATTAAACTCTTTATTATATTGTTTTATAATGGAGCTAAGGGTCCAGGTCTAAAATATTATTAATGTCTAAAACACTGATCCCATGACACAAAGCTCCAAGACTCAAGAGGGTAAACTATTGCTTCATTTTTCAAATAGAAAACACCTTGTTTTTCTCATCATTTGGAAAAAATCACCTTTTGAAAATTAATTTCAGCCAAGACTACAAGGCAAGATTTTAATCATTGGGCATAAAATAAGGGAAATGAAAAACATTTTATATGAGTATTGGTTCAATGAATTAAGATGGTTTCTGGCCTCAGACGCTTCCTACTTACATAACCCTGGGCAAGTCACTTAACCCTGTTTGCCTCAGTATCTCATCTGTAAAATGAGCTGAAGAACAAAATAACAAACCATGCCAGTATATTTACCAAGAAAATCCCAAATGGGTTTAAGAGGAGTTGGACATGACTGAAAAATGACTGAACAGCAACATAGAGAATATATTTGAAAAAAGAGAGAAAGCACCTTATTGATCTTCCATGAGACAGAAATGGTCTTCATAACCAAACTAGGAAATTATAAGACAGAGAAAGAAAACTATAGAATAACATCACAAATAATTATTGAAGCAAAAAGTACAAAATAAATATGAACAATTTGAATTTATGTCAGGAATGCAAGAATGGTTCAATATTAGGAAAACAATAAAGATAAAACAAATATGTATAAAAATAGTAACAGTAATATGCTTATATGAATAGATGTAAAAAAAATTTTCAATACATTACAGAACAAATGCACCTTAAAAACAATAACATACATAATAATAAAGGACATTTTATTTAATATGATAAATTATATTTATCTAAAGTCAACAGGTTACATTTTCTATGATGTTAAAGCACTAGAAGCCTTTATAATAAGAGTAGTGTTAACAGCTTAATTTCCATTATACTTTCATTATTCTATGTAATTCCAGAAATGCTAACTCTATCAATAAGGCTGGAGAAAAAAAAAATTAGGGAAATGAGCATGGGCCAAAAAGAAGGAAAATTATTTCTGTTTATATATTTTTGACAAAATATTTATTAATGATTTCAGTAAAGTAACAGGATAAAATTAACAAAGTCATTGTCCTTTTGTATATGCTAACAAAATACAGCAAGCAACTAAAAAATAAATTCCATTTAAAAGTACTTCAAAATACATAAATATTTGGTTAGATAATCTATAAAGACATGCATGACTTATATGAATAGAACTACACATCAATCTTAACAGAAGTAAAGGAAAAATAATAAGATATGCACACATTCATTCATTTGGGGGCTGTGCCAAAATAATAAGACATGCTACTTTAAAGAATTAAACAAAGTCAGCCAAGCCAGAAAAAGACAAGAAGCTCATCAATGCAGAATATTTTATGCATGTAATTATTCTGAATAAGGCCCCAAAACAAAGATATAAAGGGGACTGATACAAATTGATAAAGGCTTTCCTTGGTAGACAAGTCATTTAAAGATATAAACAAGAGGAGTTATTCAAAATTTTACATGTTTTATTGATGTGGACATATGGGGTTAAGAAAAGATGGTAAAGCAGAAACAGAACTGAACCAAGTTATCCCAACATTCCACAACAAAAATTTTAAAATAATGCTTCAAATCAAATTCTGGAGAGGCATAGGTCTGAAGGTCTGAAGGACCTCTGACATGGAGGTGGAGGCTGGCTTGGAGCCCATGTGGATGCAACACCATGGCGAGACTTGGTGCTGGTGACAGAAGCAGCAGCAACTTCAGTAGCTCTTAAGCCAGAGATGGTAAGGAGATCTGGCAATTACAGCAAAAAGCAATTAAAGGGGACCTGTATGCTAGCATTAGATGTACAAATAGATAGGCAACTCAAGTTGCTATTCCCACTTCCAGGAAAAAATCCCAGGACAAAGAGGAGCACTTTTGGTCATAAGGGGGGAAAGGTCGTGAGGAACAATTTCAATTGCAATCCCAAAGGATCAGTTCCTTTCTGAGTAAGGACCAGAGGTCAGACCAAGATAGTAGTAACCATATCTTTAACAGCATCAAAACATCTTAGAAGCACCAAAACCCATAGAAACGGCTCTGAAAAGAGCTGTGAAAAGATCCTGAAGCTTGGGACAGTGCCCCTCACTACCCCATGCCGGGAACATCATAAAAAATAAATTTGGCCAAATGGCAAAAGAGGTACAAAACTTCACTGATGAAAATAAATCCTTAAAGAAAACAAAATTGGGAGTTGACGCCGGGACCTGCTTGCTGCTGCTGCCACCGCCACCGCCTGGGTGATGCTCTACGGCGGGAGTTTCGGCCAAGCGCTGGTACTTAACCGAGAACAGCTGGAAAAGAGCCGGTCCTGTGGCGCCGGCATCGACCCGGACAAAGAACTCTCTTGCCGGCATCAAGCATCCAATCTGCTTCAGGACATGGGGCAGCGTCTCAGTACCTTCCAACTGACTATCAACACTGCCATTGTGTACATGCACCGATTCTACATGGTCCAGTCATTTACACAGTTTTATAGGAATGAAAGTATGGTTTTACAAAGCATAAAGGGATACTGTATAGATGGAGTTGGGAACAGGAACTGGCATTTATTAAGCACTTACTGTGTGTCAGGCACTTGCTAAGTGCTTTACAAATATCTCATTTGATGGAGAAGTGTAAACAATTGGTACTTTCTGTACCTGATCTTATTTATTTAACCTATACATGATTTGGAAAAGGAGTACATAATGGTATTTCCAATGCAGTTACAATTCAACAGACACTAAGCTTTTACTAGGTCATGTTAAAGCTTGAAAGAGGTAAATTTGAGACGTGCTGCTTTGCACAACGTTTAGTAAATTTGGGGAACTTAGAGATTGATAGAGATAGTAGACACTAAAAGTGTAGAGAGAGATAAGGAGATAGGGACTGAACCTATGATTTCATTGATACAAAGAACTCTTGTGAGTAAACCCCTGATTTAGTCTGGCAGCTCAGCACCTTCTCTGCAACTTAAAATACTTTTAGACAGTTGCCTAGTGTACTGAGAGGTTAAGTGACTTCCTCAAGGTCACACAGCCATTGTGTATCAAAGGCAGGACTTGAATCAGGTCTTCTTGATCGCAAGGCTAGCTCTATCCACTACCCCAAGAATGTGAATAGATTTTTTGGGGGGTTGACCATTTAATCGACATCATTTTGAAAACATCAGCCAGATTTATACAATAGCCGGGCTCCTTCCTCATCACAAACTTCACTCATTTGGGTTTCTCAGAGGTTGCAAGTCACAACCCAGATCTCACAAAGCGTAGAGCCACAATGAGGGAAAGCAACTGGACTGCTCGGGGTGGCCATGGGGGGTTCCAAGGAACTGTTCTGGGTATAGGGAGTGTGATTAAAATGAACTCAATAAAATAAGACCTACAAAGAGGAAGGGAGGGATCAGGAGTGTGCACCACTCACTAACTTTCTGTTTTAAAGAGAAACTGAGGATTTGGGAGAGATTTGGGCAAGTAAAGAACACATCCTTTAAGGTAGATTGAAGCAGTGATTTTTAAAACAAAGAAATCAGAACTAGAACATCTTAAATTTTCAATCCTTTCTTACAGGTTTACCTAGACCACTTTTGATTGAGAAAACTGTAGAAAATTAGTAACTGCCGCAAGTTAACGCCAGGAGGTCAATTTTCCAAAGCGTCCTGGTTGGGGGTGTTGGAAATGCACTTCCCCGGGTCTGTGCTCACCCTGGCTGGAATCAATCACGGAAGATTTAGTCCGCGGGTCACTTTTCCCCATATTTCTTGGTAAATTCTTTAGTGTTTTTACAGAATTTTTTTATGGTCCTTAGAGTACTCCTCAGCTAGGTCAGCCTGAAGGGGATGCTTAGGTTGGGGGTCGTTCACCAGTGATATGAAGGACTGGATGATTTGGTCAGTTTTGGTTGCTGGCTTCCAGTTTTCAACACTAATTAATGGCAGGCAGACCTGCCCTTTTTCATCGATGTTAGGGTGCTAAATCTTTGTTTTAAAAGTGATCTTAGGTGGTTTGAATGAATATTCTGCTGGGAAGTTGATTTCAATTCTGAAGCCTCGCTTGTCACATGGAGAGTTGTCAGGAATTATAAGCCCTTGCAAATTCAATAAATTAGCTTCATCGACCTGGATGTTACGGAAGTTTTTCATCCCACACTTGTGGATTTCTTCCGGCTCCTTCATCAGCCTCCTGCTGGCCACCATCTTGGGTCTGGTGCTTCTGCTGTCCCACCAAGAATGTAAATAGATTTGAAATGAGTTCAAGTAAATTTCAGATACTCAGAACAATTTATAGAAGACTAGGATGTTTAGGATATAGCATTAAACTTTTTAGTTTAACGTCAGGGAGGATGTAATTGATTGTAATAAAAAACTGAGTTTGAATCATACCTCACACACTTCATAGATCTTTAAGATCTCTCTAAGCCTCAGTTTTCTCACCTACAAAGTGGGAATAATAATAGCCCCTACCATGTAGGTTTCTTAATGTGTATCAAATAAGGTGTTATCCATGCATATACACATACACCCCACAATATAAGTATTATTCATATCACTGTAATAACTTAACACCACTATCAAAGACAGAATACTGGGCTAGGCAAACTTGGGTCCGTGGAGCTCAAGTAATATTGGTGACAGTTCTTGTGTTCTTAAATTTTGAGGTAACCTGGAGAAAGGGCTGTGGGTGAGGCAAAATCAGGGTTGGGAATCATTGTATGGATAACTGGATTAATTTGCTGGTTTTGAACATTTGAAGTATCCACTTTGAAAAAGATTTAAGCAGATGTTATATTAGCACCTAGTATGGGTGTTCACTTTGATGTAGTCAGAATGAAAGTATTAAAATTGGAAAACCTAAAGCTTTTTAAAGAGACAAGAGCTGCTTTGGTCATTCACAGGGTTCTTTAAGTCCTGTCCCATCTCAGTGTGCAGGCTATCTTGTATGATTTGAAGCCTACCATGAAATATGAAATCATTATGTTCACTGTATATACAAAAATACACAATTTGACAGTAGATATATTATGGCTAAATTTCAAAAAATATACAACTTCATAATGGTACGTTTTTTTGGTTTAATAAGTTGGATTCATGATAAATGATGGTTTTAGAAGAATAAAAATTATAGACACCCCAGAGGACAATAGAAAGATGCATACTTTTTCTTTTTTTGGGGAGGAATCACTATCAATTTTCCCTCTAAATAAGCTCCCTCCCCACAAAAAAGCTGTTTTACACAAGCATAGTCAAACAAAACATCTGCACACCTCTAGCAGTCCATTCTGTTGATGCATATTCTGATTCAGGACTGGTCTTCTGAAGCTGGTATTGTTCATTGCATTGATCAAACATCTTAGTCCTTCAAAGCTCTGGCAAAGAAGAAGGGGCACTAGACCTGGAGTAAGGAAGATCTGAGTTCAAAACCAGCCTTAGATACTAACTAACTTGTTGACCCTGGGCAAGTCAATGAGCTTTGCCTCAGTTTCCTCAGCTTTAAAGTAGAGAAAAATAACACCTGCCTGCCAAGGTTGTTAAATATACATACATGCATACATACATACATACATACATACATACATATATATATACACATAACTAAACATAAATAAAATGCGATCATATTTGTTTAGTATGTGCAAACCTGAGAGTGTTACCTAAGTGATAGCTGTTGTTATTGTTGTCGTTATTCCTTATTAGCATTATGGTCATTGCATAAATTGTTTTCTTGGTTCTGCTCACTTCACTTTGTTTCAGTTCATGGAAGCCTCCCCACGTTTCTTTGAATCTATCCCTTTCAGTACTTCCATTTCTTTTGTACCATCATATTTGTAGCCACTTCTTAATTTATGGACACCCCCTTTTTTTCTAATTTTTTGCTATAACAAAAAATGCTGCCATAAATGTTTGTGCATATGTTAGTCTTTGTCCTCTTTCTTAGAACTCTTCATGGTATAAAACCAATAGTGGTATTGCTGGATGAAGGGATGGGAACAGGTTTTTAAGGAACCCAACCATAAACTTTTCCCCCTGTACTACATAGTACTGAAAATATTCATTGCTTGAGGAAAAGAATCTTTTCTCCTTCTTGAAATTGAAAAATACCAGAACGTTTGCCCCAGGGTATTTCAAGGCAAAGTGGAGGCAGTGTGGTATGGTATAAAGAATTCTGGGTATAGAATCAGAGGACTTGGACATGCTGCCTTTGGTGCTCCCCTCCCCCCCTTTGTAAATTGTTTTGGGCGAGTCACTTAACTGCCCTGAGTCTTAGTTTCCTCCTCCATCAAATGAGGGTTTTGGACTAAATGATGAGGGGGTCATTTTGAGCTGGATGTAGTATCATATGATTAATTGTTTTATTTTGGAAAAAATTAAACTTTTTGGACTTTCCCTCCCTTAAGTGAGGAAATATTTTTGGAATTTGTTATAGGAATTTTTCCTAGCTAAGCCTTTACAAGTACTGTATAGCCATTTGTGAAATTCTTTTTTTTCCTTAGGTAAACCTTGACTTTCCGCTTCTTCAGAGTGAAGAACATAGCAGATTTTCCATACTATTCAAAAACAAAACCTTTCCTTTTTCCTGCTATGCTCTGTAGCTTTTGTCTTATTTTCCTCTTCTCATTCATTACTAAATTTTTAGGAATGGTCTATACCTGCTGCCTCCATTGCTCCCAGTCCTTTCTTAAGCCTTTTCACTTTGTCTTCTATCTCCCTTCCCCCATTTTACTGAAACTGCCCTTGCAGGTAAATACAGATCTCCTTTTTGCTTAACTTTTATGGCATGTGATCATCTTCATTAAATTTCTTTCTTCCTTTGGCAATATTGTCTTTGTTTTCCACGTGAGCTTTGCCAAGACCTTCCTTTTTTCTATTTATCCTCTTCCTTTCAGAGAATTTATCTTTTAATGGTTTCAGTTACCACTACTATTCAGATAACTCCAATTCTTAGCCAGGTCCCTTCTCTGTAGTATCAGTTCAATATCTTCAGACATTTCCATCTGTTTGGAAATTTCCACCTTGCTATTGTTTCAAAGTCAAACCTGTTTCCTCAAGCCCTCACGAAATGAGGTGGGGAAAGGGACAAAACAATGACTTGCAATCATATCTTCCTCTCTGTTCCCACTCCTAGCACCCTAGTTCAAGCGTTTATTTAAAAAGTGCATGGACAGAAGATTCTGGGAAGCTGGTGGAATGAGGGAGGAAATTACCTGGCTCTCCCAAATACCCCTACAAACAATTTAAAATAAAGCCTGAAATTTAAATAATTAACAAAAAAACCAGAATTGACCAAATGAAAAGAGAAGTACAAAAGTCTCTGAAGAAAGTAACTTTTTAAAAAAATTAGAACCGGGTAAGCGGAAGCTAATGATTTCATGAGACACCAGAAAACTATAAAAAAGTCAAAAGAATGAAAAAATAGGAAAATATGATATCTCATTGAAAAAATGACCTGGTAATTAGATCAAGGGTTTATAATTTAAGAATTATTGGACTACCTAAAAGCCATCCTCCATCAAAAAAATGCCTACATATCAAATTTCAAATTTCAAGAAATTATAAAAGAAAACTGCCCCAATATGCAAGAACCAAAGAGTAAAATAGAAATGGAAATAATCCACCTATTACCAACTGAAAGAAATCCCAAAATGAAAATCCCCAGGAATATTAGAGCCAAATTCCAGAACTTCCAGGTCAAAGAGCAAAAGCCACAGCCAGGATCACTTAAGATTTAGCAGCTACTATGTTAAAAGAACAGAGGGCGTGGAATATGATATTCTAGAAAGCAAAGAGCTAGAATTACAACAAAAAGAATAACCTACAAAGCAAAACTAAGTATAATGTTTCAGGGGAAAATGGATATTTATTAAAATAGAGGAATTTCAAGCATTCCTCAAGAAAAGATCAGAGCTGAATAGAAAATTTAACTTTCAAATATAAGACTCAAGAAAAAGAAAAAAGGTAAAAGTGAAAGAAAAATAATAAGGGACTCAGTATGGTTAAACTGTTTACATCTCTATATAGGAAGACAATTCATGTAATTCCTAAGAACTTTATCATTATTATGACAGGCATAAGAATTCTACATAGGCAAAAGGTACAAGAGTGAGGCAATGACACTGAGATGTCCTTTAAAAATGACTTATTGAAAAAAAAGATGAATTAATGGGGAGGAGGTGAAAAGAGAGGAATAATGGAGGAAATTTTCTTACATATAAGAAGTTCAGAAGAAAGAGTTTTTCAGTGGAGGGGAAAATGGTGGTGGGGTGGGCAGTACTTGAATCCCACTCATGCAAATTGAGTCAAAAGGGGAAAATACACACACATTCAATTGGGCACAGAAATCTGCCTCACCAAATAGGACAAATAGGAGGACAGAAAGGGAAGGAGATAAGAGAATATAATAATAAAAGGGAGGACAGAAAAAGGAAGACAGTGATTGGAAGCAAAATAGACTTCAGAAAAGAGACAGGAGAAAGAGAGAGAGAAAAAGATAGAAGAAAACAGAATTGAGGGAATGCACAATTAGTAATTATAACTGTGAGTGTGAAAGGGGTGAAATCACCCAAAAAATTGAGGCAGATAGAAGAATGATGGATAGAAAACATGATCCAATAATATGTTGTTTATAAGAAACACTTGAAACAAAGATACACACAAAAAGTTAAAATAAGGGGCTGTAGCAGAATCTATCATGCTTCATCTAAAGTTAAGAAGAAAAGGCAAGGATAGCAATCATGATCTCAGACAAAGCAAAAGCAATAATACACCCAGTTAAAAGGGAGAAGCAGTAAAACTCCTTCTTACTAAAAGTTATCACAGACAATGAAGTAATATCAATATTAAACCTACATGAAAATGCCATAATATCTAAACTCTCAAAGAAAAAGTTAAAGGAATTACAGGAAGAAATAGAAAGTTATATATATAGTAGTGTAGCATCTCAAATTTCTCTTTTATGAGATATATGAATCTAACAATAAAATAAACAATAAAGATGTTAAGGAGGTGAGTAGAATCTTGGAAAAGTGAATGGTAATACAAATGAATACATCTTTTTCTCAGGTGAATATGGTACCTCCACAAAAACTGAAAATGTATTAGGGCACAAAAACCTTACAAACAAACAAAGAAAACCATAAATTTCAAATGCACTCTTTTCTGACCATAAAGCAATAAAAATTACATGTAATAAAGTTCAAGGGAAGTACAGATTAAAAATTATTTGGATAACAAATAATGTATCCCTAAATGAGTGAGTAAAAGAATGAATCATAGACAGAATCAATAATTTCATTAAAACAAGTAACAATACTGAGACAACAGAAAAGTTGCAAGATGCAGCCAAAGTAATGCTTAGAGGAAAAGTTATGCTTGTAATTGTGTGTATCAACAAAAGAGAGAAAGAACAGATATATGAATTAGACATGCAACCACCCCAAAAAAATTAAAAAAGAGAAAACTAAAAATACTCAAACACCAACAAAGAAATCCTGAAAATCAAAGAAGAGGTTAATAAAATTGAAAGTAAAAAAAATAAGGCTGGGAGTATCATTAGAAGGCTATTATAATAGTGGAGGTAAAAGGCAAGACTGACTGACCTCAGCTTAGAAGGGGATGGATACAGGAGATATGGAGATAGAAATAGCAATATTTGGCAACCTATTGGATGTATAGGCTGATTAAAAGTGAAGAGTAGGGGATGACACTGAGTTTGCAATCCTGGCTGACTAGGAAGGTGGTGCTACTCTTGACATAATAAAGAAGTGTAGAACCACAGAGCATATTGACAGGACAATACAAAACAAGATTCATTCATTTAACATATAACTGCTGTTACAATATTTGTTATATTGATTCCTAAAGCTAATGAGGACATAAAAGTCTCAGGGCTATTGGATCATCATGGCCACATTTTCCCTCACTTCTGCTTAGTAAAAATAAATTCCTGGTATCTTTCTGCTGATGGTCACTTTCTCAGATTAAGAACTTTCCCTGGATTCGATTCCCATGGACTTGATGAACCTCCACACCTCTCAAAATCACAACTTTATCTCTAGGCTTTTCAGAGGACTGATGCTCAGGAAAGGAAACACAAAACTGGAAGAGTGATACAAGGGACCAGATAGAAACACACATCATTGAGTGCCCTGCTAAAGCTACCAAATATATATAGTCAGATGTTTGAGTGGAAAAGCTCCAGCTCTTCTTTGCCTTTCACTATCATTCTCTAAGTTACATAATGCTACATGATATGTTAAAGGAGAAAAATAGTTAAAAGAGGAACATACTACCCTTCTGTCACAGCCACATTTGGAGGAGTGCCAAGGGATCATCTCAGGTTTTTGTATACTACCAAAAGAACAAGTCTTTTCACAGCAGGACCACCACAAAGCCAGCAATAACCAGAAAGTTCATCAGCCCCAAAGCGCTCAAGTCCTGAATCACCACACATGGTTAACCAGAACCAGGAAGGACCATTTACTTCATGTTCTCTGAGATGGCTCTCACTATTCTAGAGGACTGGACCCCTAGAGTCAGGAAGACTTCAGTTCAAGTCTTTCATCAGAAACTAACTAGCTGTGAGACCCTTCCTATTGGATGTATAGGCTGATTAAAAGTGAAGAGTAGGGGATAACACTGAGCTTGCAATCCTGGCTGACTAGGAAGATGGTGCTACTCTTGACATAATAAAGAAGTATAGAACCGCAGAGCATATTGACAGAATACTTTCCTCATATGTAAAATGGAGATTATATTAACATCACCTATAGCTCAAGGTTGTTTTGATGACAAAAATGAGATATTGTAAGGTACACTGAAAACCTTTGAGTGCTATAGAAATGCTGTTATCATTTCTGTTACAACAACAATAACAACCACAACAATAATATTAAGTTTGATTTAGTTACAAAATGCTAGTTCAATTCCTCATTATAATAGAGAGTTTATTCTTGATTCCAAAAGGCTATGCAAGTGGAACACAAACGCTGACAATTTTACCAATCTTCAAAAGCCAGAATTTAGGCCTGGTGATGGACAGGCCTAGCTAAATTTAGAGACACCTATCACCAGAGGTTAGGTTCAACTTGTTTGTTTATTTGCTTGTTTTGCCACAGCAATTGATGGATACTTAAGAATATTTGTATGTGTCAGTGAAGGGAGTAACCATATAGATAAAACAACATGTAATGGAATACTATTGTGCTATAAGAAATGAGGAGCAGACAGACTTCATAATAACCTGGAAAGACCTATGGGATCTGATGCTGAGTAGGGGGAGCAGAACCAGGAGAAGCTTGTACACAATTACAGACACATGGTATCTCTGATGACTAACTTTGATAGACTTAGATATTCTCAGCAATGCAATGCTCTAAGACAGCTCCAAAAGACTCATGATGGAAAAATGCTATCCACATTCAGAGAAAGAATTATGGAGTCCAAATGCAGATTGAAGCAAAATTTTTGCTCTCTCTCTCCCTTTTTTCCTTTCTTTTTTGTTTTTTTTTCTTTTTTCTCATGGTTCATTCTATTTTTTTATAATTCTTCTTTAGAGTTTGACTATTGTGAAAATAAGTTTAATGTGAAGGTATATGTAGAACCTATATTGGATTACATGCTGTCTGGCAGGGGGAGGAGAAGGAAGGGGAGAAAAATGGAGCTCAAAAACTTATGGAACTGAGCGTTGTAAACTGAAAATAAAAAATAAGTTTAAAAAATACAGTCATCTGATGGAGCACAAGCCTTCATTAAAAAATAAAGTACAAAAAACATTTTAGATAATACTGTTTCATGTGTGAGGATTTCTGCATATATGTTTGAGAATTGTCTCCTTTCCTTTTTTTCTGTCACTTCTACTGGGGCTTTTTTTCTGCCATCACCCTTTTCTTCCACCTTGTTTCTGTGTCACCCATATTTGACAATAAGAGAGAATGAAAACTTTTGCCTTTGCTCTTGCCCTCATCTCTGAAGTCAGCACATAATTCAGATTTTTATTAGTTTTATTACTAATCAGAGAAATGTATCTAAACTTTGAAATCTAAGTGTTATGGCATTTTACCTATTAATGTATAACATAATCCATTCACATCTTCTTATTGTGTTCATTATGTATGTACGTCCCTTGAAGAGATGATTTACCTAACATCCTGGAGCACCCCTTTAAGTCCATGGGTAGCAGCAAGCTATTTAAAAATTAGTAAATCTGTCAAGAAGCATTTATTAAGTACCTAATAGGTGCCAGGCACTGTGCTAAGCAATAGGGATACAAGGATGGGCAAAAACAGTCCCTATCTTAAAGGTGCTCATAAGATAAGGAAAGAGATAAGATGCAATAAACTTGTAGAAACAATATATGTACAGGATAAACTAGAAAAAAAAATCACAGATTAAAGGCACTAGACTGAAGGTGGACTGGGAAACGCTTCCTTCAGAATGTGAGATTTTTAGCTAAAGCATGAAAGATATCAGGAAGCAGAGAGGAAGAGAGGGAGAATTCCAGGTCTGCCGGTAAACCAGTGAAAATATGTGAAGTTTAGCGATTCCATGCCTTATGTGAGGAATAGTAAAGAAGACAATGCCACTGGATTGAAGAGTACATGGGAGTGAGTGAGGTGTAAGAATACTGAAGATGTAGGACAGGTTCTGGTTATGAAGAACTTTATAAAAAAAGAGGATTTATATTTGATCCTAGAAATAAGAGTGACCCATTGAAGTTTGCTGAAGAGGGAATGACAGTCAGGCCTATACTTTAGAAGATCACTTTGGCCACTGAATGTTGAGAGACTTGAGGCAGGGAGAGAAAAACTGGCAAATTATTGCAATATTCCATGTGTAAAGTGATTTATTATCTTTTATTTTAAATGTCAAACTCATTCATAAACAGCTCATTTCCTTTTCCTAGAAAATATAATTTGTGCCACATCTTATACACTAGTCATCATTGGTTATGTCCTATAGCCTACTTGTAATTACCTTGCCTTTTCCCATTGTCCTTTGAGTTACCCACAATTTTAATTGTCAGTCATATAACATTACTAGAAGAATATTGGTGTTGAAGTGGATTTTTGCATTATTTCTGACAGAAGATGAATGAATTCCTAGTTCTGCCCTACACTCTCCTAACACTTTATTTTAGTATAGTAGTATATAGTATTTAGTACAGTACGTACTACAGAGCTGCAATATACTATGCCTCCTGTAAATTTGTTCTAGATAATCAAAAAGGCATCTATTAAATACCTAGTATGTGCATGAAGAATGAAGCAGTGTCATCTTCATGTCTTAGTATTTATTTTGACTCATCCTATTCTACTCAAGGAAGGGAAGAGGAGAGAGTAAATGGTATTAATTGATAAGCAGCTCTGGTATTGCTATGGCAAGTAGTATAGGTGTTGAAATTAAGAATTTTATAATATAAGAGTCAGAAGCAGTAAAGGAGTAAGCTTTTCTTAATTCACTTCCTCACAATAATTCCTGTGCTAAAGAGGATCTCTTCCTCTTCATATTTTTTCTGGTTGCAGCTTCTTTTATTCAGATTCCTTTCTTGTCAGTTACTGGTAATGAGATGGCAGATTCTTGAGTTTATTTAGTTGAAAAAGAATATATACTTGCACACACATATATATAGAGAATAAGTAGCTTAGCTTTATCCACTTCAGCCATCAAGCTCTGTTTGCTAATTACATGAGAGGGATAGGAGCTTATCAGATATGTCCTAAATAATATAACCTAAAAGGGATGAAGGTGACAGCATAAGCTAGCATAACTTCACTATTCACAGTGGAGTACTGGAGGAATTTGGATTGTGTCAATATTAATGACTATCCGGTTCCTTTCATTCAACTGAGAGCTTAAAACACCTTATATATCATTTGAACCACTTGTGACAAGTAGTAGTTTCAAACAATAAAAAAAAATTTTAAAGGGAGAAAAGGTGTACATTTTAAAAGGTAATTGATTTCTGCAAACATACATGATTTTGTATTCTCTCAAGTGGAAAGAGATAAATTCTTCCATCTCATAACATTTATTAAGAGATATGTCCTTGGTGACCTTATCCTTCTGAAGTTAGTCAGCAACTAAAAATACAAGGTCTTTTGAAGAAGTTTCTTTTCCATGGGGCTTTACATGATTTTTGTTTTACCCTAAATACATTTTCACATAATGATAAACTCTGACAGATTTTTGTGATCAATGTCATTTAAGCTACATCGTCCTCTAAAATGTCTACACTTCCCCCAACTCCTTTGGTTTGGAATGTTCTCTGCTTAAGGGTAGAGATTCTTTAGCTTTTCCTACTGAAACATATATATTCCAATATTTTAAAGTTGGAAGTGTGCAGCACAAAAGAGTAATGAATTTGAGTGTGAAGAACTGGGTTTGAGTCCTGGATTTGTCACTCACTAACTCATGTTAGTGTAAATCACTCTGTGCTTCAGTTTCTTCACCTGTAAGATGAACAGGTTGTATTTTATGGAGAGTGAGGTCCCTTTTAGATCTAAAAGCATATGAATCCATGAATCTAACCAAATTCTACTAATTAAAAAATCTTTTGCGCTGATAAATCTTGAAAATTCTTAATGTAGTAAAAAATAAATAAATTTATTCCTAGATCACAAGTACAATAATGTAAAAAAAAATGCATAACAGTTCTGGCTAATGGTATGAGACAAAAAGGTAAATTTATGGAAACAACTTATTGAGGATGATCTAGAGTATGACATACATGAAAATTAATCTTATATAATAAACTTACCAAATATATCACATATTAAAATAATATATATTTACCTCCTTTAGATTTGAAAATAATTCAGAAATTCATAACAACTATTTTATGCAAATATACAAGGAAAGATTAATTGCTTCTTATGACAGCCATATATTTAAACTGAAATAATTTTAAATATAATAATAGTGATAAAATTACAATAGCTTTTTTTTGCTAACTTCATCAATCAGTATATGTTATAAAATGTGTTATATGTAAATTGTTGTAAATCTTATATAGTCCCTTTTCAACTTTCTTTTCTTCAGAAAGTCTCCATCTGGGCTATTTGGAGGATTAAATGAGATACAGTAAAGTAAAGCACTTTACCAATCACAAAGTATTATATATACTTATTATCATTATTATTCATGGTCTAATTTCTAAAATGCAATCAGTCTCTCTCTTCTCCTTATTTTATTCTAGTACTGGCATATTATCCATCTTCAATGCCTGCACATAAGTAGATTCAAGGGTGGGGAACCAGCAGCCTAGAGTCCACATTTGGCCTTCTAGGTCTTTGGGTACAGTCTTTTGACTGAGTCCAATATTACAGAACAAATCATTTTATTAAGGGCCACACTTGAGGACCTAGAGGGACTCAAGACCACAGGTTCCCCATCCCTGGTAATTCAATGGGCTGTTCCTCCAAATGCATTTCATAATCTCTCTCATAAACCTTCCCAAACATCGTTTTCCTGAAGGAGATGGTAAATATGCATTCCTTGGCTCCTATTGTCTCCTCTAAAAATAATACATGTCCCTTCTTCAACTTTTTAATAAATTTTGCTATTAATTGCTATGGGGAAATATATTTGGATACTGTTTTGGATCTAAGACTTCATAGATGTGAATATCCCTTCTGGAAGTGTAGATTATGTTCCATCTTATCTTCTTATTCTGTTTGACACTTGTCCACGTCCTCCCCACCCCAACCCCTATTATCTACCCAACACCATGAGGGAACCCCTTTAGATCTTTTATCATCTAACACATTTTTAATCCATTAACAGAATTTCAGCTATTTCTTTGTTATCCCTTACTCATACATATGCCCCCTTCCTTTTGAAACCTTGGCAATACATTCTATGACATTCTTTGTACATAATAAAGTATTAATAATATATTTCATCCTATTTATGTTCATCTTTCATCCCAGAGTGTTTGTTCTAGGTGATCCAATGTTTTGATTCTTTAAAGATCATGGAATTCTATGAATTGTTGTAATACTTGGAGAAATATTGGCATGAAAATGATGGACTTTTCTCATGGAACAACTTGAAATGTACTGCATGGTATAGTGCAAAAAATTTCTGAAGTTTGGTAAGGAAACTCCATGCTTCAAATCTGACTTTTGCAGCTTCCAGCTATGTTATCATATTCAAAGCATTTATCATCATTGAACCTAATTTTGTTGATATTTAAAATTGGTATAATGAGAACTATAGGAAAGGAGTACCACATAGGTGTATTCATGTAATATACTAAAATTAATATGGAAGAAGTAATTAAAACACTTTGTAAACCTCACATTTAATATACATATATATATATATATTAATTATATGTGTATATATATATATATATATATATTATATGTGTGTGTGTGTATATATTGGAGACAGGGAGTCTATGTATCATTTAATCTGTATTGCTAATTGTTGAATGAGCAAATTGTCAATACCTTCTCAGCAATCTATGATCTTTAGAGAGCTAATTAAAGGACTGAAGGGTTAAAAGCACCTTACCCATGCTCAAAGAATCAGCATATATGAAAGAAAAAATTGAACCCAGGTCTTTCTGGCTCTGAGGTTACCTTTCTATCCACTATGCCATAGTCTTTCTAATATTAGATGATGTTGTTTGTTTGTTGTTTATTAAAATCACGGCGAAATTTCTCAAATCCAATTCTTCCTATTTTCCTCTTTTTATTCAACCTTATGTACATTAAATTGTTGTCCATTTTCAAAGCTATACAAGATAAATATACTGATTGACTAATCCAATGGCCTATCAACTGTTTACTGTAATTGGCATAATGTATATTCTTCATCCATTTTTCCATTTTTTTCCGCATCATGAATAGTCTGATTACCTTTTAAAATATTTTATTATTAATTTATCTAGCTCAAAAAATATGAATATTTCCAGATACAAAGAGAAAATGAAGTTTCTTTATGAAGCAATAAACTTTTATAGAGTAATGTTTTCAAACTGTATGTAAACTATATACAATTATAACAAAGCTGCTTGTGTGTTCATCAGAATTTCTTTTTAATAATTTGTTAATATTTTAGGACATTAAAGCATGAATTCATACCTAAGAAATATCTGAAATGTATGACTAATTCTGCATCCCTTCTCCATCGTATCATTGCCAAGATCCAAGAAGCTGGCTTCATCATCAGTTTTCTGAAGCCATTATTCGTCACTTCATTTATCAAATTCCTTAAGTCCTTCAAAGTTTTTTTTTTTAAATTGATTGTGGTTATATAAATTGTTCTGTTTTTTCTATTTTACTCTTAATAAATTTTACAACGTTTCATAGGTTTCTCTGAATCCATGCTTGTCATCATTTTTTGTAGAAATAATACCATGCTTTATTCATATACCACAATTTCATCAAGCGTCTCCTAATTGATGAATATGCACTTTGTTTTCAGCTCTTTGCTGCAACAGAAAACATCATATAGATAATTTTGGTTTATATCACTTCTTTTTCTTTTTCCTTGTCCTATTTGTGGTATAGACTTAAAAGTGCATTGTTGAGTCAAAGGCTATAGAGAGTTTAATGACTTTTGGGATATAGTTCGAATTTATTTTTATAAAGCTTTGAACAACACAGTTCCAGCAACCCTGCATTACTGTCCCTGCCTTCCCATAGTCCAATAAACAACTAGAATTTGTTTTATGATCGCTGTCAATCTGATGACTGTAAGAGGGAAACAGAGTAATTTTAAATTCCATTTACCTTATTCTTAGTGAATAGGAGCAACTTAAGATTGTTGTTGATAGCTTAAGTTTCTTCTTTGGAATACTACTTGATAACATCATTTGATCATTCATCCTTTGTTACATTTTATTCCTCAATTAATATTGATAATCATAGAATCACTGAAGTAAGTCATGTTATTAATTAGTAAATGCCATATGGTTTTAATATGTATTACTTATTTTATTATATATACATGTATTATAAAAATAAGTTATATACATGTTATATATTATGTATAATGTATATGTGGCTATATGTGTATGTGGTATATCTATATGTGTCTACAGATACACATGCATGCATGTATGTGGGTGCATTATTGAGGGAACAGACTATTGTGCACACCAACTTCTAACTTAGTCTCACCAAAATAAAGACCGGGTCCCAATTTCCTCTAGCCTCCAGTCACACACACACACCAACAGGATTTTAGAGAATGTTTCTTCAATTATAAACAGAAATTACAACACATAGACAATCATTCTAGCCAAGCTTAGGGTACTGCAATTCAGCAACTGAAAGAGGTGTCCAAATCATTAGAGTTTACATTAGAGTGCAGAAACCTCAGAAGAATAAATCTAGTGATGACCTATACTTAGTCAACCATAAGGCTCTGAAGAAACCCTCATCATTATGAGCGGAGATGCTAATATGATAGCTAGGCTTGGGCAGAGCTCCTTTACGGTTTCTTATGATCTGACATCTGCTCATATCACTGCCATGACTAAGGTAGCTACTGCCCCACCTCGACATCTTTTTGCAGCAGTAACTGTATCATGGGAGTCATTTGTCTTATTCTCACCTCTGTTGGGATTTGGGTGGGGGTGGGACGCCGCTTAGGGCTGGGTGGAGGGTGGGGCAGGGACTACAGCTTTCCGGGTATAACGCTTTTCCGGGTATATCGCTGGGCGGTGCCGGCTTAGGATGAAGCCCGTCCATATAAGGCAATGTTATAGCTCTCGCCACTGGATTGGCTGCAATAGGTTATATAATGTACGGGGATAGGGGAAGTGAGGCAGAGTCGAGCAGTCGCCGTGGAAGATGTACCAATAAAGACCGTGAGCGAGATCCTCTGGCGTTCTGTCTGGTGAATTCCGGTCTGGGTGGAGGCCAGGCCGGCCGGTGACGACCGAAGGCTCGGTGTAGGAGCAGAAGAGGTCCCCCGGGGAGGACTGCCCGCGACCCCCGGCCCAGGAAGAGGCTTAGGGGGAACGCGGCAGGTTGGCGCCCGAACAGGGACCGGCCTAGGACGGCTGGACCGTTGCAGAGTTCCGGAAGAGCCCCGGTGATAGGGGGGACTAGCCCGACTAGGGCGGACCAGACAGCTTCTCCGTGCAGGTAACGGGGGAAAGGCCCGGAGATGGGGCAAGCGCGCAGCCTCCCTTTGCTGCGGCCAGAGGATCGGGACTTATTAACTTTACAGGTCAGAACTGCTTTGTCTAAACGGGGGTTGTCCGCCTCCACGGAGCAGCTAAAGCGGCTCGTGGAAAAGTTGCTGGTGGTGGCTCCGTGGCTCATACACTCGGGGTTTCAGCCTGACCGTTTTCCGGTCTTACAGCAGCAAATGCTGTCTTATCAAAAACAGTGCCCGGGTTTTCTTCTTCCGGAGGACTTTGGCTTGATGGCCGCCATTAAGGGGTTGCTCGACCCCAGGCCTCCTCCGGACACCAGCACGGCAGAGACTCAGACGGAGACCCGGCCGCTCGGTGGGGGCCCGGGAGGAGAGACTGATCTGACTGAGGTGGTGGTAACTGGGCCAAGGCCCGCGGCCTCTGCTCCCCCGTTGTACCCTTGGGAGGATATGCAGGAGGCGGGAAATGAGCGGCCTCAGGCGGAACATACAGGACAATGGCCCCTTTTAGAGACGAAAAGACTAGTCTCGGAGAACTGCTACCACGCTTCAGGCGCAGTTCGACTTTTTGGAGCGGTGGGCGCACCCAGCAAAGATGGCGCCGGTTTCCGGCCGAGGGAGGAGTCGCGGGCGATTCCCTCCTGCGGGGAAGGGGAGGCGCGAGGGAGGGGTGGTGTGCCAGAGGGCCGCCCACTGCCCCGCCCTCCAGAACAGGAACGCAGATCTACTTCCTCTTTTCCCCACTCTGACGGCGAAAGCGAAAGCCGCTATGAGCGGCTCAGCCCGGGGGATAGATCAGGCGGGTACCTTCCTCTGATACCTCGCGCGATCCGCGAAGCTATGCGGTCCGGAGAGGTGGTGGACTCAGAAATCTCTGAGGCATTTCCATTATTTCTGGATAATGGTACCCGAGTTTTTCAGCCCCTGCCGCTGAAGACCATTAGGGAATTTAAGCAGGCGGTGCAGGAGAATGGCCCCGCTTCCCCGTTGGCACAGCGCCTTCTTTCTAATATGACTGTCTCCACAGTCTGGACCCCGCGTGATTTCGATGACCTCGCGTTGGGGGTCCTGAGCCCTGTGGACTACACGGCGTTCCAGGCTATCAAAGAATCGGAGGCTAGAGCGCTCCAAGCGCGCACCGGGGGGCCCCCGGGGCGGGTAGACCTGTTGTTGGGCCGGGGACAATACAGTGATCCCCGGGTACAGGCCACTTTTAGTAACCAGGAGCTGGAGGATGTGCGGGTAGTGCATCAACAGGCATGGCAAAGGCTGGGGCGTACCTCTGCAGGAACCCCAGCTGGCCTGGCCGATATGCGCCAGAAGCCAGGGGAGAGCGCACTTGAGTTTGCCACGCGAGTGCGGAGATACGTGGACAGCACGTTTGCAGGGCCGGGCCGGGAACTCATCATTAAGCAGATCCTCCGAGAGGGGTTCCGGGGGGAGGCGAAGACAGCTCTGGCGGCCTTGCCCCCCGACGCCACCCCGGACCAAATGATAGAAAAGGTGATGTCCCTCGCTCCTCCCTGTCCCATGGAAGTCTTGGCGACGGCCATAGAACGGGACCGGAGGGATCGCTTGAAAGAGGAGGCCGCAAGAAATGACGCCCTGGTAGAGGCTTTGAACCGCCTCGCGGTCTCCCGGGACTCCGGATCCGACCGTCGGTGCTTTAAATGTGGTCAGCTGGGTCACTTTCGGGCCCAGTGTCCACAAAGCTGCGGGTCGGGACGAGGCACCCCAAATTGCTTCCGCTGCGGAAAGCCTGGCCATATGGCGAAATTTTGCCGCTCCGACCAAAGGAACCCCACCCAGGAGTCGGGAAACGAGCACGGGGGGCCGAGAAAGCGGGCAACTCGCCCCCCCCGGGTCCAGTCCTTACGGCCCGAGACTCAACCACCCTTCCCTCGTGGGGGGCAATAGAAATCCCGGTCCAAGGGCCAGCAGGAGTGCTCCTGGCCACGGGGAACCCTTTTCAGTCTCGCTATACCGTTCCCACCCAGGTGCTGGCCCCCGGTGACCCGTTACTGGTAGTTAACCCACACCCTATTCTAGTTGATATTTTCCCAGGCGGTTCGAGTTCAAGGTTCTCCCGCAGGGAATGGCCAACAGCCCTACGCTGTGCCAGAGACATGTGGACGGGGTGCTGGAACCGGTCCGTCGGGACCACCCTTCAGCTCTCCTTCTTCATTATATGGATGATATCCTGGTGGCGGCGCCTACTCAGCAATTGTTGGACCCTTGCTTGAGAGATGTTCGGAGGACGCTACACCGTGCGGGCCTGTTCCTGGATCCTGAGAAGGTCCAACTTACGGTCCCGGCTAAGTATCTTGGCTCGGTGGTGGGGGAGACCTCCGTGCGGCGCCCCTTTCCTGTGCTACAGGAGGCGCGCTGCAAGACTCTTAATGATTTTCAAAAACTTGTGGGCTCGGTGCAGTGGGTCCGCTCTTATCTTCCTATTCCCCCCGGGGATATGCAACCCCTTTATGACCTTCTCAGAGGACCCACGGACCTTAAATCTCCTCGAGCTTGGACCCCTGCAGCCCGCGATGCACTGCATCGCATCATTGCTCGAGCCACGTCCGCGCTGACACGATATGAGCCAAATAAGACAGTTTATTTTAGGCCCCTGCAAGACGGCCTATTACCATGGGGTGCCTTGTATCAGGCCCATGGAGTAATTGAGTGGATCTATGTTTCAGGCGCGGCCTCCTCGCTGGAGGGGCGCTTGGACGCTTTGGCTCGCCTTGTAATAGCAGCCCGGCGTCGCTGCCTAGCGTTGCTAGGCTGTGTGCCCACCCTGGACGCACCGTACCTTGTTCCCGTCCTTCCTGAACTGATGCAGGCGTCCTGGGCGTGGGCGGTGACACTGCTTGACGTCCCGGTGGGCGGCGGCCCTTTGCCCAAACTCTTGGAGACCATCCCCCTTTTCCCCATCTCCCTCGCCCCGTCCCCGGTGAGCCCGCAACCGGTACAGGGGCCCCAGATTTTTACCGATGCTTCTAAGGACCACAGAGTGGCGCTGTATATCCCCCATTTGCAACAGTGCCTGCGACTGCTCTCTCCATATCCCTCGGTGCAGCCCAGTGAGTTGTGGGCAATCCTTCAGGCGCTCCAGTTGTTCCCTGATACGCCTATTAATGTGATTTCAGATAGCAAATATGCCGTGGAGCTTGTTTCTGGCCTCCCAGACTCCTTTATTTCTCCCGGTGTACCGCTCCACCCACTCTTTTCACAGGTCCAACAGGCTCTGCAGACTCGTTCGGCCCGCGTTTACCTCCTCCATGTCCACTCTCACCGGACGACCGCGGGCCCCATCTATTCGGGGAATGCTGTTGTGGACGCCGCCCTCCGGTCGCCGCCTGAGACTTTCCTTGCTGTCGCGGATGAGGTTTCCGAAGATCCGGCCCAATTGGCCCATTCCCGTTGGCACCTCTCCGCCCGATCTCTCCGTCATCTGTACGGAATATCTCGACAGCAGGCCAGAGACATTGTCAAAGCTTGTGCCTCTTGCGCCCCCTTTCAGCCCCGCATCCCGGAAAGAGCTCGCAACCCCAGAGGGGACAGTTCTAACGCTCTCTGGCAGATGGACATGACGCACATTGGCTCCCGGGTTCTCCACGTCTCAGTGGACACGTTTTCGGGATTTGTCAGCGCCTCCTTTCAGCCTGGGGAGACGGCCCGCTGTGTTATTGCTCACCTCTATCAGGCGTTCGCACACATCGGCGTTCCTACGGAGATCAAGACGGACAATGGCCCTGCCTATGTCGCAAAGGCCGTCGAGGACTTCTGCCGTGAGTTCGGCATCCTACATACCACGGGCATCGCTTATAATCCGCAGGGACAGGCGGTGGTCGAGCGCACCAACCGCAGCCTGAAGGATTGTTTTACTAAAATGTTCGGCAAACTCCCTCGTCGACCGTCGACCCCAGACCTCGCTCGCGTGCTCTTCGCCCTAAACTTTTTGTCTGTTCGCGCAGACGGGACGACACCGGCGGCCCGTTTTTACGCCGGTCTCGTCGGACACTCAGACCCCACCTCCATACTTCCGCCTCCGGTTCGCGCCCGGGAGGGGTCTTCAGTTCTTTGGAGAGACCCCCAAGGACAATGGCACGGCCCAAGTCGGGTTGTGGCCCGACGCCGCGGGTGCCTGGCTGTACAGGGCCCCCAGGCCGGGGACGGGCCCTTTTGGGTCCCTCTCCGTCAGGTTCGGGACGTCCTCGTCAGGACGGACCCTAGTGACTCTGAAGAGGTAGAGCAGCCCTGACTAATTCCTTTTCTTTCCTTTTTCAGCCTCATCGTTCACCGGGAGCGGCGGTTCTCTCTTGGGAGAAAGAGGGAGAAAATTGGACCTTGACTCCTCAGACTGTTCCCCCCCAGGACGTTTGCGTCCAACCCCCTTTCTTCACCTCTCCCCTTGCTGGAATGGCTCCTTTGCGCCGACTGCGGTGGTGGTCCGCGCCCCCGAATTCGTCCCCATCCCTCTGTCCTCTCAGAATCCGGCTGCGCCCCCCCGTTCCCCGTTACCGCCAGGGAGGAGAAAACAGCGTAAGCCGCGGGCGGTGGGGGTGATTCTTCTCGTGGTGGGACTCCTTATCAGCTTAGTGGCTTCTCTCGCCTCCCTTGGCCTTACCGCGACGGCCATGGCTGGCTCTGCGGTCACGGCCGAGGCCCTCAACAACGCCACCGCCCAGACAGCGCAGGCCCTGCAGACTGTGGAGACATCCCTCCTCCATTTTCGGGGAGGACTGCTCACCCTGAACACGCGCCTCGATCTGGTCGTGGAGCGGTTGGACTCCTTTGTAGATCACTCTTGTCGTCGTCGCAGGGGCGAAGGCCTCTGTGTGACGAATGCCCCTTATTCTAACTCCTCTATCGCGGCCGAGCTCAGCCGCAACCTTTCCCGGGCCCTGACCGGGACCTGGGATGAGGATTTTTGGGACACGCCGCACAACCTTCGGCGGGAGTACCAGGCCATCAATGGCACTAGGGTCTCCCCATGGGTCCCGCCCAACCTCTCCTCCTGGTGGCCTTCTTGGCTTTCAGGTCCGTGGTTCTCCTGGTGGCCCTACCTGGCTGCTGCGGCGGCCTTCCTCGCCCTGCTTATTGCGGTCCGCGTTCTTTGCGCCCGCATCTCCCTGCTTTCTCGCCGCCAGCGGGTTGGTTACCGCGCCCTGCGGGCCGTAGGTGTGGGGGAGGACCCCTCAGGTTGGTTGGATCTTGATTCCGCTTTGTGAGCACTGCCCTATGTTTCCCCTTCTTCCTTTTAATTTTAGTTTAAGGGGTGAATTGTTGGGATTTGGGTGGGGGTGGGACGCCGCTTAGGGCTGGGTGGAGGGTGGGGCAGGGACTACAGCTTTCCGGGTATAACGCTTTTCCGGGTATATCGCTGGGCGGTGCCGGCTTAGGATGAAGCCCGTCCATATAAGGCAATGTTATAGCTCTCGCCACTGGATTGGCTGCAATAGGTTATATAATGTACGGGGATAGGGGAAGTGAGGCAGAGTCGAGCAGTCGCCGTGGAAGATGTACCAATAAAGACCGTGAGCGAGATCCTCTGGCGTTCTGTCTGGTGAATTCCGGTCTGGGTGGAGGCCAGGCCGGCCGGTGACGACCGAAGGCTCGGTGTAGGAGCAGAAGAGGTCCCCCGGGGAGGACTGCCCGCGACCCCCGGCCCAGGAAGAGGCTTAGGGGGAACACGGCACACCTCCACGTGCTGGAATGTCTTTTGGGTCAGCTACATCAGCACCATGAATAGCAACTTTCTCCGTATTGTATCTGCTGATTTTGGACTTTTTAGTCATAGGGTGAATAATCAAAATACAGGATACAAGCAGTTAAGCCAGGTAAGTGTCCAGAAATACAAACTGGACAAGAGAGTATAGGCAGAAGGGCAGTATGAGTCTAAAAATACTGTTCAGATTCCAAGGACTTTGGTATGAAATTAGGTAACAGAGTAAATCACAGAAAATTGTAGAAATGATTTAGAATCTACAAGGTCAGATGGGACCATGTAATAGCACAATTGAGTCTGAGTGTTGATCCTTAAACTGAGTCTGTGTTCCCCGGTTGTAAATATGGTTAAACCAGTAGGGAAATATTTATGAATAACTATGGGAAGATGTGTACTTTTTCTGTGGAGCTGGTCAGGGCTCCAAAGGTGTTCATGGCTAGTAATTATGGCCCAGACAGAGAACTAAGTCCTCTGGGGAGTTGTAACTGTTCCAACACCTTCTATTCTATCAGTACCTTCGGCCTCCTGGTGTCTATGTTATGTAAGTCAATTAATCTCCCTGTGTACATGGATTCCTTATCTAGACAGCAAAATATTATTGATCTTTTTTGTAGGACAGTATGAAAAATAACAGTTTGTGTAGCACGTCTATTGACCAAACAGTATATATAAGTGATAAATAATATTGTGACACATGTGACACATTAAGCCAGATGCTCACAGTGTGTAAGCAACTGCCTGGGAGTTTCTTCAGCACCATGGGGACCAAAAAGGAGGAAAAACTGATTTAACCCTTTCATGGTACCTCTGACTTACTGAATCATGCATGTACCCAAGAGAAAATCACTGCTGCATAGACACAGTCACTCCCAATGATTTGATCTAAGAGTAGGTACTGGAGCCCCATCGAGAAGTGGGCCTTGGCCGAAATCATTGTGAGACAAATAAGTTCTGCCAGAATGAAAACACATGAAAAGTCACTTTCCCTAGCAAAAAGCATATTATTTCTGTCACTAAGACAAAATACTGAGAATCAGGAGTGGAGACAGGAGAAGCCATTGAGTTGAGATGATCTGCAGTCAAGTCCACTCACTGACATAAATTACCTGTGTGAACATAAACAAAATGCTTGACCTCTCACTGCCTAGACTACAAATTACTGAGGAGCTACCAATTTGTATCAATGTAAGAGGTTTTATAAGACACAAAAATTGAACTTATGCTTTCCTTCAGCAGCACGGAAATTATTATAACTAATTCCTCTTCCTGCACAGATGAATTTGTCTTAATTACTCCTTATATTATTTTCATGTCATGAATTGAGTGCACATATCAAGTTTCTTGCCTGCCCCAGGCACTAAAATTATTAGTTCTAGGTCTGACCACAGGAATCTAATCATGGCAGTCATACACTCAACAAACATTTATTAGGCATTTACTATATGCCAAATGCAGTGCTAATTGCTGAACAAAAAAGAAAGATAAAGACTTGGTTCCTGTCTTCAAGGACTTCATGTTCTAATGGGGGAGAAAATATGCACATAAGGACTCTCACTCTCACTCTCTCTCTCTCTCTCTCTCTCTCTCTCTCTCTCTCTCTCTCTCTCTCTCCAAATGGAGGGTAATCTCAGTAGTTAGACACTAACAGCCGGGGTGTGGGTGTAGGAGGAAGCACTGAGAAGGGTCATTTGCAGAATGATACAATTAAGTGAGTCTTGAAAGAAGCCAGGTAAGCCAGTAGATAGAATGAGCAAGGAGAAAATTCCAGGAATGGAAGGGGGCAGTGAAAATTTATGGAGTTGGGAAATGCAGTGCCATGTATGAGGAAAATCAAGAAAGATGGTACTCCTAGACTGTACAGTACATAGAGCAAATCACAAGAAAATTTGAATTGTAGAAAGGTCTAATATTGTAAAGAATTTAAAGGCCAGATAGATCATTTGATCCTGGAGGTAAGAGGGAGCCATTGGAGTTTACTGAATAGGAAAATGACATAATCATATCTACAATTCAGGAAAATCACTTTAGCATCTGAATAGATAATTGATCAGAGTGGCGAAAATGGCGAGGCAGCGAGAGAAACCAGAACGCTACTTTAATGTTCCAATTGTGAAGTGATAAGGATCTGTACCAAAGTGCTGCTAGTGTGAGTGGAGAGAAAGCAATACATACATACATACATATGTGTACATATATATATATATATATATATATATATATATATATATATATATATATATACACACATATACATACACATATACATATACCCTCTCTCTCTCCCTCCCTCCCTCTCTCTCTCTCTCTCTCTCTCTCCATACACATACAAATATACTAAATGCCAGGAAGATAGAAATCATTCAGTCAGATATTCAATAAACATTAATTAAGAACCTACTATGTGCTAGCCACTGTGTTAAGTGCTAGAGATACAAAGATTCAAAAGATAGTTCCTGCCTAAAAGAAGCTCACAATCTAATGTGTGAGACAACAAGCAAACAATAGTGTACAAACAAGCTATATACATGTTAAATATGAAATAATTAAGAGAAATAAGGCAGGAGGCAGAGACAAGATGGCAGAGAAAAGGCACGGAGTCACCTGAGCTCTCCCCCAAACCCCTCCAAAGACTTTTACGTAATACCCTAAAACAAATTCTCAAGCAGCAGAAGCTACAAAAAGATGGTTGAAACAATTTTCTAGCCCAAGACAACTTAGGTCAGCTGGAAAGGTTTATCTCAGCAGGGTGAGAGTGGAATGCAGTATAGTGCAGATTGAGTCAATGCAGATCAGGGCTCCATAAAACCAGAAAGCCTTGGGAGAGACTGAATCAGCCTACAGAGAGTAAGTTGGGTTGAAATAGAAATTTATTTCGCCCAACCTTTTGTTGGTCATGCTGCTCCAGAATTCAATTTGAGGAATTATTCTTTAGTTGTTTGGAGGGGAATGTTGGAGAGCTCAGCTGAGTGCACTTCTACTCCACCATTTTGATTCTGCTTTCCATTTTTTGTCATAGTATTGAAAACTTTGCAATTCTTTTGAGAATTATTTGATCATATCCTTTGACAATATATTTTTGTGTATATATTTATATGTGCATATTTATAATAAACAATCAAACAATTTATGTCTATATCTGTCTATGGATTAAAAATTGTTCACATATCTTTCATAACAAATCCTTATTAGGAATTTTTTATATTTTTTTCCATTTGTCTGCTTCCCTTCTTATCCTAGGTGCATGAATTTTGTCTGTGCAGAAGCTTTTCATTTTCATACAATCACAGTTATCTATTTTATCTTTCACTATTTTTCATCTTGTATCTCCTTCCAATAGTTGTTAGAGGTATATGATCTCTTTCTCTTCTAATTTATTGTTATAGTATGATCTTTAAAATTAAGGTTACATACCCATCTAGATAGAATATACTGTAAAATATGATCTAAGGGGTTGGTTTGAAACTAATTTCTTGAGATTGCATTCCAATTATCCCAGAACTTTTAACCCAAGAAATAGGGGTTTCCTAGGAAATCTACATTTGGTATTATTTTCATTTTTATTATGTTAGCATGGCCTACCAATGAGTGCTGAATATTCCTCAGCTATTTAAGTTGTTCATTATTTCTTTAAGGAAAATTTTCTAATCAAATATACGTAAGTATTTTGTATGTTTGCTAGGTTGATCCTCAGATTTTTTTTTTGCATTTTGTAGTTATTTGGAATTAGATTTACATTTCTATCGTATCATTATCATTATTATTAATACTGCTGTTTTTGAGGATTCATTTTATAGCTTGCAACTTTGCTTAAGATATTTTCACAATTATTTTCTTTACTGATTCTGGGATTTTCCAAGAATGCCATCTTATCAGCAGTAAATAGGGATAATATTTTTCCTCCTCTTTGCCCATTTTATGCTTTTTATTACTTTCTCTTCTCTAATTGCTTTTGCTAGCATTTCCTGAAATATACCAAATAAAAGCGAGAAGAATAAGCATCCTGGTTTAACTCCATATCCTCATTGTATATAGTGCTTGCTTTGGGCTTTAGATATGTGCTTTTTATGATATTTAAAAAGGCTCATCTCTGCCTATGCCTTTTAGGGTTTTTAGAATAAAAGAATTTTGTACATTATCAAAGAGTTTTTCTTCATCTATTGTGATGATCATGTGATTTTGCATGTTCTAGCTTTTAGTATGCTTAACTATATCGGTTGCTTTATTAATGTTGAATTATCTTTGCATACCTGGTATAAATCTCATTGGGTCATAATGAATTGTTTCTTGAATAAATAGCTGTAGTTTGACAGGATTTTTTAAAATTTTCATTCAATATTTATTAATGATATGGGTCTATAGTTTTCCTTTTGTGCTTTATCTTTTTGTGGTTTATTATGATAAAAAGAATTCTAGTAGGATGTTATCTTTCTTAACTTTTCACAATAGTTTGTAAAGTGTGGATATTAACTGTCGTCTTTTTTCCTTTAAGTCTGCTAGAATTCTATTGTGATTCAGTCAGGATAAGGAGTATTTTTATTTGGTAGATTCTTTACATCTATTTTTATTTTTTCTGTGATTTGGTTATTTGAGATATCTATCTGTTCTAATAATTTGGTTATTTCACATTTTTGAAAATATTCCTCTTTTTTTGTGTGTTCTCAATTTTGTTACCATATGATTGTGCATAATTTGTTCTGATCATTGTTTCATGTCTTCTGGTTTTGTTGTGATTAGATTACACATTGCTCAATTGCTATTGTATTGATTTGATTTTCTGCCTGGTTTTTTAATCAGATTAACTAAGTATTTATCAATTTTATTAATCTTTTCACATAATCATCTTTCAATTTTTTAAATTTTTTCTGTAGTATTTTTTTTTAGTTTCCAATTCATCTGCTTCCCCTCTAATTTTTGGTATTTTATTTTTACCACTTACTTTAGTATTTTTGTTGGCTTTCTAATTTTTAAATTTATATCCAATGAATTAGTTCCCTCTTTTTCTGTTTTACTAATGTGTGCTTTTAGGGATAGGAGCTTTCTCCTTCAGACTGCTTTTTGCTACATTCTGGAAATTCTGACATTTCATCATCATCATCATCATCATCATCATCATCTTCTTTTTCTTCTTTTTCTTTTTCTTCTTCATCTTCATTACACATAATATTTATAGAGTACTTACTATGTTCCTGGACCTGTGTCATGCTGATGCTACAGCATCTAAATTTGTAATCTGGGTCTCTGTGACACTTGGAAGTAACTGCCACAGCTCACTGATTCAGGGTGCTAGGGCCTGTTCCACCCAGCTCCCAGTTTGGTTGGTCCTGGTGCAGCCCATGCTGGGCTCTGCTCAGCCCCACTCCCAGTTCCCTGTGATAGACTCTTTACAGCAACCATCCAGGCTGTCCTGGGCTGGAGCCCTGCTTCCCTCTGCTACTTTGTGGGTTCTGCAGCTCTAGAGTTTGTTAAGAGCCATCGTTTATAGGTTTTTGGAGGGACCCGGGGGAGAGCTTAATCAAGTCCCTGCTTTCCAGCAGCCATCTTGCCTTCCCCCTCCACCCCCTACCACACCCCCATCATTTCTTATAGAACGATAGTGTTTCAGTACATTCATATGCAACTTGTTCAGCCATTCCCCAAATGATGGGCATCCCCTCACTTTCTAATTCTTGGCCACCACAAAAAGAACCGCTATAAATATTTTTGTACTTGTGGGTCCTTTTCCCTTCATAATGCTCTCTTTGGTGTACAGACCTGGTAATGCTATTGCTGGATCAAAGGGTATGCACACCTTTATTGTTCTTTGGGCATACTTCTAAATTGCTCTCCAGAATGGCTGGATCAGTTCACAACTCCACCAACAATGCATTTGTGTTCCCATTTTCCCACACCCTCTCCAAACTTTATCATTTTCCTTTTTTTGTCATATTAACTAATCTGATAGGTGTGAGGTAGTACCTCAGAGTTGTTTTAATTTGCATTTCTCTAATCAATGGTGATTTAGAACATTTTAACATTAGTTTTGTTATTGCTGGATCAAAGGGTATTCATAGTTTGGTTGCCTATTGGGCATCGGACAACTGAAGTTTCTTTACATTTGACATATACTTTCTATTTTGGGAAGGTCTAAAAAGTTGAGGGAGAATATTGAGAAATTGAGAAGTTGAGAAAATATTTGGTCCTCCATCTTGTTTTTCACATGACCAACTCCAGGTGTTTTCACTTAATGTGCCTTCTATCTAGAATACTCATCCTTCATGCTTTACATGTCTTCCTTTCACTTTTATCTAAAATCTTGCCTTCCTAGAAGCCTCTCCTCATGCCCTTGATTAGTGCTTGCTCTCTATTGATCATATTCAATTTACCCTGGATGCATACTGTTTCCACCTAGAACTTTGTTTTTAGGATTCTGAATGAATGAATAAAATGACGGAACAAATATGTCTACATTTTACCCAAGCAATGAGTAATGGTCCAAGAAAAATCTGATTTCTGATACTGTTCATTTAACTATTTTCAAGCTTTTGTAAGAATTTTAAATGGTCAGTTTTTGATAAAATCATTTGGTACCTTAATTTATAATAACCAAAGGAATTACTCTTAATAAACATTCTTATGGTGTTTATCATTTCAATTTAATAAGTTTTAATTGACTAAGAGCTTACTATGTGTCAGACGCTATGTTCACTGCTAGGAATATAAATAAGAAAAAAAAGAAATACTCTTTTCGTAGTCTAATGAGAGAGGACAACACAGAAAAGAAAGTTGGAAAAGGGTGTGTGTGAGGGGAGTGAGGGGCTAGAGATTACCATGTTCCTTGGAGTTCAAACCAGCAGAGTTATAGATGGAAGGTGGAGAGTTACTTGGAAAGACTAAATTTCAGCTCCCTGTAAAGGAAACCTTTGAGAGGAGTTCAGTGTTTCAACCACCAGTCAGAGGATAGAGGATGCTGAGGGAGTTGGAAAAATGTTGAGTATCCAAAACTGGTTTGACATCATGGTAATAAGTTTTCATGTGCTCAGCTTTTCCAAGGTAAGGTTTCATTTTCCTTGGAGTTCAAAACTAGCAGAGCTGCAGACAGAAAATGTTCACTTGTGAACAGCATGACCTCTAAGACAATCCAAATGAACTATGCGAAAACTATTTTCAAATAGTATGTTTCCCTTTGAACAATCAATACATTCAATGGATTCTACCTAAAGGCAGGGTAACAATCTCAATCACGTTTCATGGTCCTTTCTAGCCTTTTCTTTTTCTGAGAAGTTTTTCATTGATAAAAAAAAATGGATTTCTATGAGGCAGCCAGCTGGAAATGTATATCCCACATTAACAACATCATCTCATGAATACTAATATATCCCTTCATTAAATATAAAATATATATCTCAGCTAAAATTATTGGCAATGTGCTCTTCCATAAAATGTTTCTGAGGCTCACTTTGGCAATTTTTTTTTAAACAAGCAAATGTCATGGTGACAGCTTGTGGAAAGCAAAATGAATGGAAATGTAACTTTCCTAAAAGGCAAACCAGAAGAACAAATGAAACCAGATCAATGATTAGAAAACAAGTAGAAAATCTAAATGATAAGTCAACATTACATGACAGAAAATCTTTAAATAAAACTAATCAAAGTACAAACCGTACTAACAAAAAGAACAGAGAAAATCCAATGCTACTTCAAGATGAATATTGGGTTCAATTTCTTTTTTAAAAAACATTCATTAATGTAGGTAAAAGTGTCACTCTGGAAAAGGCAAAGCGAGATATTACTATTGACAAGTGAACACAAGGCAAATTTAAAAGGAATGTTTAGGAATGACAAAGTTTTACAAGATATTCAAGAACACTTAATCCAAATTGACTGATTTCTAGAATAAATGATTTTGTATTCAGGACAACACTTTCATTCCCATTACTATACTGGCAAAAGTCTTCTTAAAATATATTTTTACTTCCTTACAAACAATTACACATGCAGACAGAGTGTTTTTTAATGTATTCAAAAATTGAATCTCTATACTTCCAGTCGAAGACTGCATAGGCCTAATAGCTTTTGGTCTTAAATTCTATTCTGAAAAGCTATTCAGAGGTTGTTCCTTAAGAGGCAATGTCCCAAGACTGAATTAAGTTCTAAATCTTTTTTGCCCCTTTTCTCTATGGAATCATTTGAATTCAAGTGATGGTTTCAAGATAAAGAAGACGTTTCAGCTAGAAGTTATAAGTGTATGTAAATGTCTGTATACTAAAAATACCGAGAAAATATTAATTCTTTTGTAATAATATGCAGTAGTTTGTCACCATCGATAGCTATTGGTAGGCAAACAAAAGATAAATGTTCAATGTGGAGGCATATCCTCTAATCTCCTCTGTCTCAGAAGTTAAAGTTCTTAGATCCATCAGTATCTCAGTTCTACCAGTATTCTATTGGATTTGTGAAATCTACAATGTATGGATTTTCTCCAGTGATGCAAGAAAAAATCCATTCCTGACTATCCATCTTGTGAAACTCTCATGCACATTCTCAAAGTTCAACACAAGGCTCAAACTACTCTGCTTGATGTTTTACTTGATTTTTCTTGACACCTCAAGGATATCTTTGAACCATATGGCCTTCCATACATCTTTTACTTGCTTCATATGGTGATACCTATAAAATATTTTTGAAAGAGTTTATATAAAATTCAAACTTCCTTCTGAAGATTGTGTTTGCAATTTTAGTTATCCATTAACATTGTGAACTATTGCTGCTCTTTTTATTATCTTACTCTTTTTTTAGTTGCTCCTATGATTTCGTTGGTATAGTACACTCTTTAGTAATGGAGTTTGGCAACTATTCTCCCAGTTATAGTCATAAAGTTGTTTCCTTTTCCTCCCATGGCACTGAGATGTTAACTAACTTGCCCAATGTGGCAGAGCCAGGATGTATTTGAGATGGGACTTGAAGCCAGATTGTTATAACTCTAAGACTTGATCTCTTTCCAGTATGCCATGCTTTCTTGATTACCAATATTTATTATTATTAATTCTCTACTAAAGTCCTATTCTGATGTCTCATCAAGGCAGAGTGTTCTTTGGGTCTACGCTAGCAAAGAAGAAACTTGAATTTATCCTGCTAAGATGAAAAGATTTAACATGCAGGACTAGTGATGGACTGTGTTCATTCTCTGTGACCTAGCCTACCTAAATCTAGTGAGACTTATCACTAAAAGGTTGGTCACAAGATAATGGTTTTTGTCTATAGCAACTCTACTAAGTTATGGGTATGTTGCAATACACATGGATGTGTAGCAATGGAAAAAGTGTTTTCCCAGATACATATATTTCTTCTTGAAATATTAAGTCAATTCTTAAAAACAACAATAAATTTACTCTCATCTGCAATTATTATTGTATTATAAAACCTACCCATGCCATAAAGGGCTTTTGATAAATTTATGATTCATCACTCTGGCTCCAACTTAATGATTTTAGAAAAACTTAAAGAACAATTTGGTATGCTAGCACTATCTCCAAAGTCAAATACAATGTTGGCTGCATGAAAAAGAGCACAGGATCTTCAATTCAGGGTTTCAAGTGATTTGAGGGATCACATAGCCATTAACTCCCCGCTTTTGAAGAAACAGAGATAAGAGACATTAAATGACTTGTCAAGGTGACTTAAGTGATATACACTAGAGTATGGATCTAGTCATGTCAACAGTATCCAAATTCAGCATTCTTTACACAGGTACCAGTTTATTCCCAAACATATCAAAAACATTATGAATCGATAAAAGGAACAAAAGATTTATATACTTTATGACAACAGAATTTTCTTACTTACTCCTAAGTCTTACAGAATACGGTAACATCAACTCCCTAAGGTCACTCATGGTCCTACTTGCAAAGTGAGGAGGAAAAAAATGCAGACAAAGAGAGTAGAAAATTTTTTTTAATGAAATGTAACTGAGAAAGGAACAACCAACATGGGTTCATAGCTTGAAGGGATGGTAGGATCAAATGAAGAATTTTTGTTTTTCTTTTTAAAGAATGAGGGAAAATTGGGAATGTTTGTAGGCAGCAGTCGTTATCTATGACTAGACTGAAGACTGGAGCAATGGAACTACTGTAGAGGCAAACAGCTGGAGGGGAGGGCTTTGGTTGCTTTCTCCAGAGCTCTGACTTCACTTAGGCTAACAGTAAATTTCTTGATCTATTCAGACATTTGTTGATATTTGAGTCTGACAAGTCATCCTATACCCAGCAAATACACTGGATTCCTAACACTCCTGGCAACGTGCAACCTTTTCTCACTATCACTTACCCAAATGTCTTCCCTCTTAATAGCCCTTCTTGATTCTCTCAAATTCCTCTTTCAGAATTAACAAGTTTCTTTAATTTTAGATTTCTTCCTATTCCTCTTTTGAACTTCTGATATTTATACAGACCTGGCTAGCCTAAGATGATATCATGATATCATGTTCCCCTCCACCATCTCCAGCACTGGTTGTATTTTTCCCTCCTGTACAAAACATTGGTCCTATAGAGGGAATCAGAAGTTTCCTTGCTCCATGTTGTCACTTTCAGATCATTCTTTATGGACATCAATTAGTATCTTCTTCCTTTGAGGATCACTATATATACATGTATCATTTAATCCAGATCCTTGTGGCTAATATATATTAATCACCAAGTTATTCTCTACTTCTCAAAAAATTTGGATCATGCCTGAATCACAATATTTGTTTCTACCCTATATCTTCTCTTTATAATAGGAGACTTAAACATATATTTTCATATTCCCTAAAAACAACCTCACCAGTTGCTTGATGTCCTTACTTCCAGATACTTGCTTTGCTGCCATCATTTACATATATATATATATATATACATATATACATATATATATACATATATATATATATATGTTTTATCCCATATGTACCAGTAAGGTAATAATAACAATGTAGATGACAACTATCAAAATGCCTATGTAGTTCTATGTCACAAAGTATAAGTGACTCTCCACATAGAAGGTAGAAGAAGTAAACTATTTATTCAGACACCAGAGAACCATATCCCACAAGCCATTTATCAAGTCTATCACAGCAGTAAAATATTCCATACATAATATCACAATATGGAGACTCACCATTCCAAAACCTCTCTGACCCCCTGCTGGGGTCTTCCCCAAAACAAACTCATAGTACAGCTAAATCAGTCTGTCCCATTCTAATAATCACAAGGGCGGCCATTAGCAACCATAACTGCTCTCTGCTCACGCTCTCTCTCTGTCTCTCTGTCTGTCTCTCTGTCTGTCTCTCTCTCTCTCTCTCTCTGTCTCTCTCTCTCTCTCTCTCTCTCGTCTCTCCATTTACTGTGATAAAACATCCTTTTCCTGTCAGGGAGCTCCTCTCACCACTTGTGTCTTAGGCTTCCTGTGACATAAGCAGGTCACATGGCTTATTAATGGGTGGGAAAGATCTTCAAATACAAATTGCTACTACACCATATGAGAATATAAGGTCTTTGAAAGCAGGGACTTTTCACTTTTGTTTCTGTAGCTAACTCCAGTGCATAATACAGTGCCTGACACATGATAAAAAATTAATAAAAGGTTGTTGAGAAAAGAAGTGAGGTACTCCTCTGATCTTGAATCTTCCATCTCTTTCTCCGTGTGTCCCCTGAAGGAATGCTTTCAGCCTCTGGATAGAAGAGGAGTAAATTTCCTTTTGACCACAAGTCTTCCATGTCTTACTGCAGCTATCTCTTCCTTCTTTCTCTAAATTTCCATGATTCTATAATCTTCAGATTGAGGCAAAATAAGAATAACTAACAGTGAGATAAATAATATTTAAGCTGAAGAGAAGTTAAGCTGCCCTCAATGAGGCTACATAATCATGTCAAGATAAACTAATATTATGTGGAATGAAAATAACTTGCAGAAGTGATCTTCAAAAAATAGAACAATGCAGTAAAGGCACATAACTAGAAATACAAAGTTACCTAGGATTTTGAAAAATAAAATGAAATAAATGTATGTTTAATATAATAAGCATGACTTTTATTTCTGACATAAATGTAAAGTAAACTATTAAATGGATAATTCTTGCAGATTTACCAAGGGAGGAGGTAATTACTAAGAACTAGCATGCATTTATTAAGAACAAAGTATGCCAGACTAATGTTATTTCCTTCTTTGTCAGTGCTACTAGGTTGTTAAGTCAGAGGAATACAACAGATACGGTATATCTGTATGGCAGCAAAGTATCTGATCACTTTTTCATTATATCCCACTTTAGAATATTGAGAAGTGGACTAGATTATATTACAATTAAGAAAATTCAGAATGATAAACTTAGTCCCAAAGAGCAATGATTAATCAATCAATGTTAAACTTAGATAGAAAAACCACATGACTCTATCCTTGTCCTTAGAGCAGTTTCTTTTGGTTTAAAAATATTTTTGTTAATATTAAAAACATTTTATTGATGAGTTCGATGTAGGCAGAGATGGCATGTTTAGCTCATTTGTGAATAATAAATAGGAAACATAGTGATAATAGAATCAGAATTGAAAAAGGTCTTGACATGTTGGATTGATAGTCTACATCTTTTAAGGTAAATTTAAGAGTGATACAGATATGTTATATAGTTGAATTGAAAAAAAGTTTTATGAATAAAATTAAAGAGATGTGGATAGAAAATAAGCCATGTAAAAATGACCTGGGACTTTAAATTGATAATCAGCTTAGTGAGTTAACATTGTGACAGGTAAAAATCATATTACTCTGTATTTATAGAGTATTATATCAATAATGAGGTAAGTGATAATTCTGCTCTAATATTCTAAGTTTGGAATACATCTGGAGTATGATGAACACTTTAATCTGTGAAATAATAGCTTTTAGAGAGGGAGTTAAATTGCTGTCTCATGATAATTAGGGACCAATTTAGAGGACTAGGGTAAGAAATTCTTCTGGAGAAAAAGGATGCTTTCTAAATCATGAGTTTTGGATCTTTTAGACTATATATTTCTTTAGCACACCCTTGGTTAAAACTGACTAGCGGCAAGCAAGAGGAACTAAATATCCAAGCCCAAATAGGGAAATTTAACCTCATAGGTAATATATCACAAAGTCTTGATTTGATGAAATATATGACTTCAACATGGATGTGGATTGATTTAACTTACAGGGTAGAAAAATGACAGCATGTGCAAAAAGGGACAGTAATATTGTAGATTAAATAGTGTTTTATGTTAGAATTAAGTATTGTGTAATATTATCTCATAGTATATAAGTATTAATATAAACATATTACATTAAGTACTATAAATTCATTATCGTATATCATTAATTATGTGAGGAAATTGAATTAATAAGTAGAGGACTTGATTTTTGGGCGAAAAACAAAGTAGATAATTCCTTAGCTATTTGATTTTTAAAAGAAAATAAATAACTATTTTTTTAAAAAGTCACAACAAATGAGGAATAAAGGGAATTGTAAGCAACTATTTGTGCAACTAGATGCTAATAAAACAGACAACAAAATCATCTCTATGTTTACTAGAACATAACAGAGAAAAGTCAAATAACTCCTCAAGAAAAAAAAATGATTTTTATTGCATTATGATTTGTAGTGGATGTGCTATTTCTTTGTTTTCACATTTGTTTGCAATATCTCTTGGCTTCAGCCAGTTTTGGCAAAAGTTCTATGTGGTAATGAGAAATATGTATATTCTTTATAGTCTTACGTAAAATGCCACAACTCTTTTAACTCTAGTTCTCCAGCAACTTCAATTCAACATTTTCATTTTGTATATCTGTCAGACATATTTAATTTTTAAGATATTTATTTATTTTTTGGGCTCAACATTCATTTTTATAAGATTTTGAGTTTTAAATTTTCTCCCCTTCCCCTCCCCTTTCCCCAAGATGGTGTGCAATCTGATATATGCCATACATGTACAATCATATTAAACAAATTTCCAATTAGTTATGTTTCAAAGAAGAATTAGAACCAAAGGGAAAAACCATGAGAAAGAAAAAACCAAAAACAAAAAAAGGAAAAATAGTGCGCTTCAGTCTGCATTCAAACTCCATAAATCTTTCCCCAGATGTGGATAGCATTTTCCATGATGAGTCTTTTGGAATTGTCTTATATTACTTAATTGCTGAGAAGAGCTAAGTCTATCAAAGTTGATCATTGAACAATGCTGCTGTTACTATGTACAATATTTTCCTGGTTCTGCTCACTTCACTCAGCATCAGTTCATGCAAGTCATTCTATGTTTTTTTTCTGGTCTCTGCCTGCTCATCATTTCTTGTGTAACAATAGCATTCCATTGCATTCATATACCACAACTGTAACTGGGACCAATCAAGGCAGCATACTTGAGGACTGCTGCTGTGAATAATTTGAAGGGTATAATCAGGTAGTATTATGAATTCTCTATTTATTCAGCAATAAACTAAAGTTTTGTTCAATAAAGTACAGCATGACATTCATAACAACATCCTTAAGCAAAATTTATCATCTAATACATATTTCATAACACTCAGTATATCATATGGCACATAGCATATATCATTGCATTCAGCAGCATTCCCCAAAATACTTGTTTACACAATCGGAGGGTCCTAGGCTAGGGACTGAAACATCCTTGAGGGATAGTGGAAAATATCACATCATCCACTCTTATGTTACAGTAAGAACACCACACTACATAGTATATATCATTGCATCCCCAAAATCAGAGGGATCGCAGGTTAGGGTTTTCCCTAGCACAACACATCCTTAAGGGGTAGCAGAAAATACCACACCACCCATCCCTAGGTCACAGTAAGAACAATCTCCGTAATCAATACCAAGTCTCCAAAGAAAGTTCTCTTTCATCTTGATTCGAGGTTGACTTCCAAGTACCATGGCTCTTCCTCTGTGGGCTGACCATTCCCAACTCTCACACAGATTCACAGGTAGGCAGCTCTCTGCTCCTCCTCCAGGTCTCAGTTCACTAGGACTGCTCCACTCACAGCTCTTCCTGCTCCCACCTTACAGCAGGCTCCAGGGGCTTCTGCCCGCAGCTTCTGCCCCTAGCCAAACAAACCTTAACAGGACAACAACACATACTACATCTCAATTCACCCCCAAAGTCCAGAGGCTCTGTGAAAACAGTTCAGTTCACTTTAACAGCCCTCAAAAAGGGCTTAAGCTAAACCTCTTTCCCATGGGCAGGTTTCTGCCCTACAGTTCTATTTGCCTTTACAGGTCAGAAGCTCCTTCAGCAAGTCTCTGCAATCAAAGGTCTTCTCTTCATTCTGACAGATCTCCTCTCCTCTCTCAGAGGTTTCCTCTCACCTCTTAAAGGTTTCCTCTAAGATCAATGATCAAAGCTCATTCTTCTTCTTTGTCCCTTCTCTTCATTCTCTTCTCAATGCTGGATCACCCTCTCGACACTGGCTCTCTCAGTGTCTGCTTTCTCTCAACATGGCTCTCTTTATATAGCGTTATAGTCAGCATCTCATTGGCTGAAACTCAATCCACATGTCTGATTGGCTAGAACTCACATACAAGGCTCTGACTGACTAGAACTCAATTCAGCAAAAAATCCTGTTTTGCTTGCCATTACAACTTGTTCAGTCATTCCCCAACTGATGGACGTCCCTTCAATTTCCAATTCTTGGACACCACAAAGACCTGCTATCAGTGTTTTAATGTGGGTCTTTTTCCCTTTTTAAGGATCTCTTTGGGATACAGACCTAGTAGTGCTATTGCTGTATCAAAGGGTATGCACAGTTTTATACCCCTTCGGGCAAAGTTCTAATTTGGTTGGCTCAGTTCACAACTCCTCCAACAATGCATTACTGTTTCAATTTTCCCACATCTGCAACATTTATAATTTTTTTCTGTTTTGTGATGTTAACTAGTCTGATAGGTGTGATATGGTACCTCAGAGTGGTTTTGATTTGCGTTTATCTAATCAATACTGAGAGCATTTTTCCATATGACTATAGATAGCTTTTATTTCTTCACCTGAAAACTGCCTAGAAATATTCTTTGACCATTTATCAATTGGGGAATGACCTGTATTCTTATAAGTTTGGTTCAGTTCTCTATACATTTTAGAAATGAGGCCTTTATCAGAGACACTGGCTATAAAAATTGTTTCCCAGGTTTCTGCTTCCCTTCCAATATTGGTTGCATTGGCTTTGTTTGTGCAAAACCTTTTTAATTTATTGCAATCAAAATCATCCATTTTGCATTTCGCCATGTTCTCTGTCTCTTCTTTGGTCATAAATTGTTCCCTTCTCCATAGATCTTACAGGTAAACTATTCCTTGATCTCCCAGTTTGTTTATGGTATCAGCCATATATCTAAATCGTGTACCCATTTTGACTTTATCTTGGTATAAGGTTTAAGATGTTGGTCTATGCCTAGTTTCTGCCATAGTATTTTCCAGTTTTCCCAGCAGCTTTTGCCAAATAGTGCATTCTTATCCCAGAAGCTGGAGTCTTTGTGTTCATGAAATAGTACATAGATTACTATAGTTATTGACTATGGTGTTTTGTTTACCTAACCTATTCTACTGATCCACCACTCTACTTCTTAACCAGTACCAAGTAGTTTTGATGATTGCTGCTTTATAATACAATTTAAGATATGGCATGGCTAGCCCACCTTCCCTTGCATTTCTTTTCATTAATCCCCTTGATTTTAAGCACCTTTTGTTCTTCCAGATGAATTTTGTAATGGTTGTTTCCTAGATCTATAAAATAATGTTTTGGTAGTTTGATTTGTATGGCACTGAATAAGTAAATTAATTTAGGTATGTTTTGTTTCATTTCTTCTTTCTCATGGTTTATTCCATTGGTTATAATTCTTCTTTGCAACATGACTAATGTGAAAATATGTTTAAGGTGAATATATATGTAGTCCTTGTATCAGATTGTATGATATTGTGGGGAGGGGGAGAAAATTTGGCACTCAAAATCTTGTGAAACTGAATGTTGTAAACTAAAAATAAAAAACAATTTAAAAATTCCAGGATGAAGTATTCATATATTTAGAGTTTGAAAGTGACTTTGAAGGTTATATAGTCCAATCATCTCCTTTTACAAATGAGGAAAATGAGAAGTTATGTGAATTGTCAAAGATCACACAGGTAGTAAGGGTCAAGATTTGATTTTGAATCTGAATTTTGAATCTCTATCAATTAGGGTTAAGTGGCTTGTCCAAGGTCATACAACTACAAAGTATGGGAAGCCAAAAATAAGCTCAGGTCCTCCTGACTCCAGGGCCAGTGCTATGTTAATTCTCTTTTCATATTTTCTTACATTGCATTCATTTCTTTTTGTTTCCTCTACCACTCTGTTTGATTTAAAGTCATATCTTCACTTTATTATCTCTTCCTTTAGCTTTTCTATGGTTTTATCCAATTTGAATTTCTCTTGAGGCTTTGCCAGTAGATGTTTTCACATCACTGTCTTCTGCTTCCCCCTCACCGTAATATCTTTTTTTATACATATTGAGGTTCTTTTGCTGTTGCTGTTTGTTTCCTCAGACTATTTCTTGACTTCCTGTAACAGAGTTGGTCTCTTCTCACCTCTGAGGAGGGGGCTACTCTTCCGAGGATTGGACTTTTTGCACTGCTCTTTTCAGGGGTAAGTCTGGGGACCTACAAGCTTTTGGTCCTTCAAGGCAGTATGATCTTTGGAGAGCTGTGGTCATTTCTCCCCTGTTCTGCATCTGTTCCTTATCCAAGAAGGACTACTATTCCCTTGTGACCAGAAGCACTAGTGCTCTTTTCTCTTTTCTGCAATTGTGACTGGGAACTAGGTTTTGTGCCCTTTTCCATGCTCAAATTGTGACCATGCCCCTCCCCGCCCCCCCAGTTCTTTCACTACTACCACATGGCTCTTCTCTACCTCAAGAACTGGAATTGGTACTTATGAACTAAAACTGACTGATTGACAATGCAGTTGGAAAATGATACCCAGTCCTACCCACAGCTCATGTTCCTGCCATGCTGCCATGTAGGCCAGTCCCTCTTCAGTGCCACAGACCTCTCCCTCCCACCTCTTAAGTTACCCTGGCCTGGAAAAATGTCTCACTCTGAGCTTTAGTTAGATACAGCCATCCAGAATTTGATTTCACATGTTGTTTTAAACTTGTTCAAAAGGAAATTTTGGGAAAGTTCATCTCAAAGGCTCCCTCTATTCCACCATTTTGGTTCTAACTTACTCCACTTTTCTAACAATGTTTTAATTTTTTTATTATTAAATATTTGTGGGTGTGATTAAGTTCAAATTTAACCCATAGTTGCATCCGCTATTCCATTCTTCTTCAGAATACATTATTCCATTCTCTCCAACATTCTCTAGTATGAGTAGAATAGTCTTGAATTATTAGAATTTCTTTTCTTTTGTATGTGAAGGTCTTTCTCTTGATTGCTTCCAGAACCTTTTATTTATGAATTGAATTGTTAAAATTAACCACTGTGTGTCTTAGAGTTTGTAACCTGAGGTTTTTTGTTTGTTTTGTTTTGTTTTTGGAGGAGTACTTAGTGAGTTCGTGGTTTAGTCATTGTCAATCCATGGGTTTTTAAACCTTCTTTTGGATTCTAAGTGACCTAGACCATGGAGACAACTAAAGTTGTTTTATTTTTGGCATATTATTTTTGTTTTATAGAGGTTTGAGAGAGTGTAAAGATCAGAAAGAATGTCAATACTACACCTTGTGGCTGATATCACCCAGAAGGTATCCTCCCCCAAGATGATTAAATTGTGCCTGGCTTTTGACTATCTCACAATGTCTGTACCTCAAAATAGCCAGAGACAGGAAAAGTACCCATAAGTACAAATATGTTTACAGCTGCTCATTTTTGGTCACAACTCTAGAATGTAAGGTTGACCATGAACTGTAGAATTGCTAAATAAATTATTGTTTATGCATTTAACATAATATTATCAATGTGTAAAAAGTTGATGAAATGGACAGTTTCAGTGAAACCTGAAAATATCTATATGAAATGATTCAGAGTCAATCAAGAACCAAGGAAACACTTATACAACAATGCCAATATTATAAAGAAACAACTTTGAAAGATCTAAGAACTCTGAACAACACAATGATCAATTTCTATTCAAAAGAACTCATGATGAATCATGCAACTCACATCCTGAAAGAGAGGTGATGGACTCCAGGTAGAGAATGAGACATTATTTTGGGACATGAGCCATGGGGGAATTTGATTTGATTGACTATGCATATTTTTAATAAATACGTTCAATGGCATGGATGAGGTGTAAGGGAGAGGAAATACATTTTTGTTAATTGAGATTGACAGATGATAGAGGGATGAGAGAGAGAAAAGATAGCTAGAGAGCTAGACAGAGAGACAGCAGATGGCAAGATAGAAAGACAAGGCAAAATAGAAAGACAACAGAATAATGTGATACATTGAGAAGCCCTGGGCAGAAGCCTGAGTGATGCTCCTAACCATAAAGTGAGATGGATTTGAAAGGGAGATCTTACACTGGGTATAGCCTGAGAGATTTGTACTTGAAAAAACATAAAAACTTGCTAATACTGTAATATAAAATGTGAGAGAGTTTTGTGCCATGGATGGTAGTCCCACATTTTAGTTTTGAAGGTCTGTGACATATGTTTTAATGATGGCATGGTTTCCAACTGTTTCAAGTAGCTTAAATTTCTTTTCTCACAATAGAAACAATCTGTTAAGAGCTACTCTGGCTATTTATACACTTCTAGTCCCACAAAGGTTGTGAGTTCTACTTACCCAGTAAGTATCAGCTTTGGGATTTGAAGGCATGTTGCATGACTCCAAATCCAGTTCTCCTTTTATGGCACTAAATTACTTCATGACTATAAACAAGTTAGTTTTTATGATAATTAAAATGGACAATTGACTTGACTGATTTTTCTCTCAGGGTTAAACAATTTGTGTGTTTAGCCATTGTCTCAATATCTCAGTTTATCACTTTTTTACTAATAACAAAAAAGTACTTTATGTTCCCTATATAGGTCAAAAGGGATATTATAAAGGCAGCAAACAATGGGAAAGTATAAAGTCTTTCTAGAGAGAAATAATTAGAAGTGGCAGCCTTAGAATTTAGAAGACTTCAGGGGCTTTGACCTTAACTCTTCCTCTAACTCATCCTATTTGGTGACCATACACAAATGAGTAAGTGTCCCAGACAATACTCCAATATCCAAAGAAGATGTCAATATTTTGGGTAGCAGGTGTTTCTCAATTGTAGTATTTAACATTAATCAAATTTACAGTTTGCCTTAAAAAAATTCTTAATTCCATATTACTGTCCTAGTAGAACAATAGTCATATTAATTAACTTGTAGTAATTTTTTTCCTATATATTTAGAATCTTTCTTTTGTCATGGGTTCAGAAGTCAAGACCAATGTAGAGAACAGTAAGTCCCCCCTTTTTCCTATGATCATCACATAAAAAAACAACACTGAATAATATAAAAATAACTCATTATAATGACAGGGAATTTATAGATATAAATCCACAGAGAAATGTGACTCCAGGATTAGAAGTTGTAAAATATTTATCATCCAGAATTGTTAAAGGAAGTTTCTCACAAGGATCTATTCCTCACCAGGATCTCTGGAAAACTACAAAATCACTGGTCTGATGACAAGAGAAAGAAGTTCATGTACTGCCATATATTCATATATCATTATATAGATATACACTTTTCCCAAGTGATTTGAATATATAAGTAGAACTTGGAACTAATCCTGTGTCTATTAGGTTGCCCCTGGCATTGATTAAAATGAAGTTTTAAGAAATCATAATTTAGTCCCATGTGCAGGCAGTCCATTATCTAAGCATAATGCCTTTTAAATGAGTGGAAAATAAAAGCCTACTGGCAGTAAAGACTTATAAAATAAAGAATGATGGTCTAGTACATGAGATTAAATTGAGAAGTAAGACAAGTAAATAAAAGGGTATTGCCGATTCTAGCCAAGAGGAATTGTAGTATGTCCACTTGGGAGGAAGAATGGAATATATTTTGATTGAAAAAGAAATCAGTTGGATATGGATACAGACAATCTGCTTTTGCATTCCAACATTTTCTTAGTGAGTTTTATCTTTTTTTTCAAATTTGTTAATTGTTGCATTGTTATTTTATATCACAATCACTTCCAAGGAAAAGCCTTACAAGAAAAATACTTTCCTGATTATTTTGGGGGCGGAGCCAAGATGGCCGCATGAAGGCAGAGTCTTACCGGAGCTCTCTCACAAGGTCTGTCAGATTCCCATAAAAAAGTGAATTTGAGCAGATTTGAGAGAGTCAGAAACCGCGAGCAGTCTGCGTGGGGCAAATTTCCGAGCCGGGAGAGTTTGAAAGGCCGGAGGAACGAACCTGCAGGCTCGGAGAGTGCTCGGTGCGGAGCTGCTCCAGACCAAGGTGGAAGCGGCTGGCCGGGAAATCCACGTGGGAGACGGGCTGGGAGAAAGCTGGGCACCCGAAACCGGCGGAGATCCCCAGGCCTCCCAACACAGGACGGCAGTCTGTGGGAGCGACGAGAGGCAGCGCAGCGCCACCGGCCGTGAAAACACCCACTCCTCACGCTTGCAAAACCCAGGAACTCGGCTTCTTGAACTTCCGCAAGACTCAATGGCCAGGTAAACGGCACTAACCCCTCCCCCCCTCACCCAGAGAATTCCTCGGGAAAAAAAAAAGGAGAACTGAAGCAGAGGAGAGAGTAGCGGGGCTTCACAGGACAAATACCAGCAGCTTATTAGTCCCAGAGGGGAAGAGTGGGCAGGGGTCAACGCCAGGAGCCCAGACGTAATCTTGCTCCCCCAGGGGAAGCGCCAGTCATCAGCTCAAACAACAAACAGCTGAGACCATTGCTGAAAAGCAAGTGCTGGAGAACACCCATAGGGAGTGAGACGCCAGGGAGCCAGACCCCTCCCCCACACCTCAGGAAACTGAAGGTTATAATTCTAGACTCACAACCCCCAGAATAAGAAAGCTGGGACAGAAAGCCCTGAGACTCACAGATAGAAATTCGTTCTAACGCCAGCAAAAGGTAATCCAACATGAAGAAGAACACAAAAAAACCGAGGACAATAGATTCTTTTTATGGAGACAGGCAGGATCAAAATATCGACATAGAAGAAGATAGCAATGACACGGTAGATACATCAGATACCTCAAAAGCTAATATGATCTGGTCTCCAGCCCAAAAAGCACTGCTGGAAGAGCTAAAAGAGGACTTTAAAAACCAAATTAGGGAGCTAAAAGAAAATATGGAAAAAAAATTCACTGATGAAATCAAGTCCCTAAAGAATAAGATTGGCGAAATGGCTACGGAGATTCAGAATCTAGAGAGAGAAAAGGATACCCTGAGAGGTGAAATCAACCAATTGAAAATGGAGGATCAAAAGCAAAATGTAAACACTAACTCATTTAAAATTAGACTTGAGCAAGTGGAAGCTAATGAATCTATGAGGCATCAAGAAGTAATAAAACAAAACGTAAAGAATGAAAAAATAGAAAAAAATGTGAAATATCTGATTGGCAAAACAACTGACCTGGAAAATAGATCCAGGAGAGACAATTTGAGAGTTATTGGTCTACCGGAAATCCACGATGAAAAAAGGAGCCTTGACAGTATCTTCGAAGAAATTATCAAAGACAATTGCCCAGAGGTCCTAGAACCAGAGGGCAAAATAGTTATTGAAAGAATTCACCGATCACCCCCTGAAAGAGATCCCAAACTGAAAACACCAAGAAATATTATAGCCAAATTTCAGAGCTATAAACTTAAAGAGAAAATACTGCAAGCAGCCAAAAAGAAGCAATTCAAATATCATGGAACTACAGTCAGGATCACGCAGGATCTCTCAGCTTCCACATTAAAAGACAGGAGAAATTGGAATATGATATTCCGAAGGGCAAAGGAGCTGGGACTACAACCAAGGATCAACTACCCAGCAAAACTAAGCATAATTTTCCAGGCAAGGCGATGGACATTCAACGAAATAAGGGAATTCCAGACCTTCCTGATGAAAAGGCCAGAACTCAATGGAAAATTTGATCTCCAAATACAAAACTCAAGAGAGACATAAAAAGGTAACCAGGGGGAAAAACCCCACAAACCTCATTAACCAATAAGCTTAGGTTGTTTACATCTCTATGTGGGATTATATCATCTTATGTATGTTTTTTATGTCTGTATGTATATATATATATATGTATATATATATATATATATATATATACATATACATATATAAGTCATTCTTGGGAATGGTACAACTATTGTGACAAATGAAAGGGATATACATAGGTTGTGAATGCCTGTATAAATTAACTGATGTAAAGATATAAAATATAAATAAGAGATATAAAGGGAGGGCTATGAGGGAAGTGGTAAGGAGGTTGTAGAAAAGGGTAAATTACACCAAAGGAAGTGGCAAAAAAACATATTATAGTAGAGGGAAAGAAGGGAGGGAGAAGAGCAGTATTTGAGCTCTACTGTCATCTGATCTAGTTCAAGAAGGGAATAACATACTCTGATAAGTTTAGAAATCTAACTTGTCCTACGGGAAGTGGGAGGGAAAGGGGGGAAAAAGGGAGGGGGGAGGGCAGAAGGAAGAGGAGAAGTAGCAAGTGGGTAACGGTAAGATAAGGGAGGGGAATAAAGAGGGAGGGTCAACTGAGGAAAGTGGCGGTCAAAAGCAAAACTTTGTTGGGGAGGAGAAGGGGAAAGGGAGAAATAAAAGCATAAACACAGGAAATCAGGATGGAGAAAAAGACACAGATAGAAATCATAACCCTGAACGTGCAGGGGATGAACATTATCACAAAACAGAAGCAGATAGCAGAATGGATTAAAAACCATAATCCTACAATATGCTGTTTACAAGAAACGCATCTGAAACAGGGGGATACACATAGGGTTAAGGTAAAAGGCTGGAGTAAAATATATTGTGCCTCAGCTAAAGTAAAAAAAGCAGGTGTAGCAATCCTAATCTCAGACAAAGCAAAAGTAAAGATAGATCTAATTAAAAGAGATAAGGAAGGACATTATATCCTGCTAAAAGGCACCATAAACAATGAAGCAATATCATTGCTTAACATATATGCACCAAGTGGTAAGGCATACAAATTCTTAGAGGAGAGGTTAAGGGAGTTACAGGAAGAAATAGACAGCAAAACTATTATATTGGGAGACCTCAACCTCCCCCTTTCTGAACTTGATAAATCTAACCTCAAAATAAATAAGAAAAAAGTTAAGGAGGTAAACAGAATTTTAGAAAAGGCACATATGATAGACCTCTGGAGAAAACTGAACGGGGATAAAAAGGAATATACTTTCTTCTCAAAAGTACATGGCACATACTCAAAAATTGACCATGTACTAGGGCATAAAAACCTCACAATCCAGTGCAGAAAAGCAGAAGTAGTCAATGCATCCTTTTCAGATCATGATGCAATAAGAATCATTTTTAATAAAGTACCATGGAAAAATAAGCTAAAAACTAATTGGAAACTAAATAATTTAATTCTAAAGAGTGAGTGGGCCAAAGATCAAATCAGAGAAACAATTAATAATTTCATTCAAGAGAATGACAATAATGAAACAACATACCAAAACTTATGGGATGCAGCAAAAGCAGTTCTTAGGGGAAGTTTTATATCTCTAAATGCCTACATGAATAAAATAGGGAAAGAGGAGATCAATGATCTGGGCAGACAGCTGGAAAAGCTAGAAAAAGAGCAAATTGAAAACCCCCAATTAAATACCAAATTAGAAATACTGAAATCAAAGGAGAGATTAATAAAATTGAAACCAAGAAAACTATTGAATTAATAAATAAAACAAAGAGCTGGTTTTATGAAAAAACCAATAAAATTGACAAACCTTTGGCCAATTTGATTAAAAAAAAGAAAGAAGAAAATCAAATCACCAGTATAAAAAATGAAAAGGGTGAGGTCACCTCTAATGAAGAGGAAATCAAAACAATAATTAGGAATTATTTTGCCCAACTGTATGCCCATAAATTTGACAACCTTAGAGATATGGAGGAATATCTACAAAAACATAAACTGCCCAGACTAACAGAGAAGGAAGTGAAATTTCTTAATGACCCCATATCAGAAAAAGAAATTGAGCAGGCCATCAACGAACTCCCTAGGAAAAAATCTCCAGGGCCAGATGGTTTTACATGTGAATTCTATCAAACATTTAAAGAACAACTAATTCCAATACTTTGTAGACTATTTGGGAAAATAGGTGAAGAAGGAGTCCTACCAAATTCTTTTTATGACACAAATATGGTACTAATACCCAAACCAGGTAGAGTTAAAACAGAGAAAGAAAATTATAGACCAATTTCTCTAATGAATATTGATGCAAAAATTTTAAATAAAATATTAGCAAAAAGATTGCAGCAACTCATTACGAGAATAATACACTATGACCAGGTAGGATTTATTCCAGGAATGCAAGGCTGGTTCAATATTAGGAAAACTATTAGCATAATTGACCATATCAACAACAAAACTAGCAGAAACCATATGATCATCTCAATAGACGCAGAAAAAGCCTTTGACAAAGTACAACACCCATTCCTATTAAAAACACTAGAAAGCATAGGAATAAGGGGAACCTTCCTCAAAATTATAAATAGCATCTACCTAAAACGATCAACAAGCATTATTTGTAATGGGGATAAACTAGATGCATTCCCAATAAGATCAGGGGTGAAACAAGGATGTCCATTATCACCCCTATTATTCAATTTGGTACTAGAAACATTAGCTGTAGCAATAAGAGAAGAAAAAGAAATTGAAGGAATTAGAATAGGAAAAGAAGAAACTAAATTATCACTTTTTGCAGATGATATGATGATTTATCTAGAGAATCCTGGAGAATCAAGTAAAAAACTACTTGAAATAATAAACAACTTTAGCAAAGTTGCAGGATATAAAATAAACCCACATAAATCCTCAGCATTCCTATACATTACTGACAAAGCCCAACAGCAAGAGATAGAAAGAGAAATTCCATTCAAAGTTACTGAAGGCACTATAAAATATTTGGGAATCTATTTGCCAAGACAAACCCAGGGCCTATATGAACATAACTATGAAACACTTTTCACGCGAATAAAATCAGATCTAAATAAATGGAGAAATATCAGTTGCTCATGGTTAGGCCGAGCTAATATAATAAAAATGACAATTCTACCTAAATTAATCTATCTATTCAGTGCCATACCAATCGAACTACCAAAAATTTTTTTTACTGAGCTGGACAAAATAATAACAAAATTCATTTGGAAAAACAAGAGGTCTAGAGTATCTAGGATGTTAATGAAAAGACATGCTAGAGATGGTGGTTTAGCCACACCAGATATTAAACTGTACTACACAGCAGCAGTCATCAAAACTGCCTGGTACTGGTTAAGAAACAGGGGTGTGGATCAGTGGAATAGGATAGGTACACAAGCAGGTGAAATCAACAAGTTTAGCAATCTACTCTTTGATAAACCCAAAGAAGCCAGTTTCTGGGCTAATAATTCACTATTTCACAAAAACTGTTGGGAAAATTGGAAAATGGTAGGGCAAAAACTGGGCATAGACCAATATCTTACACCATATACCAAAATAAAGTCAAAATGGGTTCATGATTTAGGAGTAAAAGTTGATACTCTAAGTAATTTGGGAAAGCAAGGAATAGTTTACTTATCAGATTTGTGGAAAAGTAAAGAATTCATGACCCAACAAGAGATAGAGAGCATTACAAAATGCAAAATGGATAATTTTGATTATGTCAAATTGAAATGTTTTTGTACAAAAAAAGCCAATGCAACAAGAATTAGGAGGGAAGCAGAAAATTGGGAGAAAATCTTTGCAACTAGTATCTCTGATAAAGGCCTCATCTCTAAAATATACAGGGAGCTAAGCCAAATATATAGGAATACAAGCCATTCCCCAATTGAGAAATGGTCAAAGGATATGAACAGGCAGTTTTCAGAGGAAGAAATCAAAGCTATCTACAGGCATATGGAAAAATGCTCTGGTTCGCTGCTGATTAGAGAAATGCAAATCAAAACAACTCTTAGATACCACATCTCTCCTGTCAGATTGGCTAAAATAACAAATCAGGAGAATGATAAATGCTGGAAAGGATGTGGGGAAATTGGAACATTGTTGCATTGCTGGTGGAGTTGTGAGCTGATCCAGCCATTTTGGAGGGCGGTGTGGAACTATGCCCAAAGGACTATAGAAGTGTTCATACCCTTTGACCCAGTAATACCACTTCTAGGGTTGTATCCCAAAGAAATCACGCAAGCGGGAAAAGGACCCATATGTACAAGAATATTTATAGCAGCTCTCTTTGTGGTAGCCAAGAATTGGAAAGCAAAGGGTTGCCCATCAATTGGGGAATGGCTGAACAAGCTGTGGTATATGAAGGTAATGGAATACTATTGTGCCATAAGAAATGGGGATGATGCACACTACATAACAACCTGGAAAAACCTACACGACATAATGCTGAGTGAGCGGAGCAGAGCCAGGAGAACGTTGTGCACAGCCACAGATATGTGGATTCCGTGAGGACCAACCCTGACATACTGCGCTTTTCTCAGCAACCTAAAGGGCAACGACAACTCCAGGGGACTCACGATGGAGAATGCTATCTTCATTCAGAGAAAGAACTGCGAAGTTTGAATACAGACTGAGGCACACTACATGCTCGCCTTTTCTGCTTCTCTTTTGTTTTTGTTTTTGGGTTTGGTTTTTTTTTTGGTTCTGTTTCTTCTTTCTCATGATTCATTCCATTGGTCAAAATTCTTCTCCACGACCTGACTAGAGCATAAAATAATTCAATGCGAAGTTATACATGACAGTTATATGGGACTTCATGCCATCTTGGGGAGGGAGGGGGGAGGGAGGGGAGAAAAACTGGAACTCAAAACTATGTAGAACCGTGTGTGGTAAACTAAAAATAAATAAAGAAATTTATTTAATTTAAAAAAAAAAAGAAAAATACTTTCCTTTAGAACTAAAAATAATGGGGGGCAGAGCCAAGACGGTGGCTGGAAAGCAGGGACTTGCATGAGCTCCCCAACAGGTCCCTCCAAAAACCCATAAAAATGGCTCTGAACAAATTCGAGGGTTACAGAACCCAAGAAATAACAGAGGAAAGCAGGCCTCCAGCCCAGGAAAGCCTAGATGGTTGCAGGGAAGGGTCTATCACACAGAGCTGGGAGCAGAGCCTAGCATCAGCTGTGCCAGGATGAACCAGACTGAGAGCTGGGGGGAACAGGCCCTAGAGCCCTGAATCAGTGAGCTGTGGCAGTTACCAGATTTCTCAACCCACAAACACCAAAGACAACAGAGAAGGTTAGTGGGAAAAGCTGCAGGGAAAGAGTGAAGGCAGTTTGCAGTTAGGCCACCACCCCAGGGGCAGTGGAGGTGGTGCAGCTCTGAGGACAGAACTACAGCTGCAGTTGCTCCCAGCCTCAGGCCCACCTGGTGGGAGGGATTAAGTGGAAGATCAGAGTGGGAGGGCAGAGCCTGCTTAAGATCGGAGTCAGTCTGGGTTGGCAGCTCTTGGGGGAGGAGGAGTGCTGGTGTGGCAAAGCTGGCTGTGTAGAAATAGGTCTGAAAAAAACAGCACAGACCCTCAAGCTTGGGACAAAGTACTCTTTACTCTACAAGCGGTCATACCCCAACAAAAAACTCAAGGGTTAAGTAGTTGGCTGGGAACATAAACAGGCAGTGGAAAAGGACTCAGATTGAGACTCAGATTTTGGAATTTTTCTTTGGTGACAAAGAAGACCAAAACATACAGCCAGAAGAAGTCAACAAAGTCAAAAGCCTACATTAAAAGCCTCCAAGAAAAACATGAACTGGTTTCAGGCCATGGAAGATCTCAAAAAAGATTTGGAAAAGCAAGTAAGAGAAGTAGAGGAAAAATTGGGAAGAGAAATGAGAGTGATGTGGGAAAACCATGAAAAACAAGTCAATGACTTCCTAAAAGAGACCCAAAAAATACTGAAGAAAATAACACCTTAAAAATAGATTAACTCAAATGGCAAAAGAGCTCCAAAAAGCCAATGAGGAGAAGAATGCCTCAAAAGGCAGAAAGAGCCAAATGGAAAAGGAGGTACAAAAGACCACTGAAGAAAATACTACCTTAAAAATCAGATCAGAGCAAGTGGAAGGTAGTGACTTGATGAGAAATCAAGATATTATAAAACAGAACCAAAGGAATGAAAAAATGGAAGACAATGTGAAATATCTCATTGGAAAAAACCTCTGACCTAGAAAATAGACCCAAGAGAGACAATTTAAAAAATACTGGACTACCTGAAAGCCATGATCAAAAAAAGAACCTAGATATCATCTTTCAAGAAATTATCAAGGAAAACGGCCTTGATACTCTAGAGCCAGCGGGTAAAATAGAAATTGAAAGAATCCATCAATTGCCCCCTGAAAGAGATCCCAAAAAGAAAACTCCTAGGAATATTGTTGCTAATTTCCAGAGCTCCCAGATCAAGGAGAAAATACCACAAGCAGCCAGAAAGAAACAATTTGAGTGTTGTGGAAATACCATCAGGATAACACACGATCTAGGAGCTTCCACATTATGGGAACCAAGGGCTTGGAATATGATATTCCAGAGGTTGATGGAGCTAGGATTAAAACCAAGAATCACCTACCCAGCAAAACTGAGTATCATGCTCCAAGGCAAAATATAAACTTTCAATAAAATAGAGGACTTTCAACCTTTCTCAGAATCAAGAAAAGCATGAAAAAGGTAAACGAGAAAGAGAAATCATGAGGGACTTACTAAAGTTGAACTGTTTTGTTTACATTCCTACATGAAAAAATGATGCATATAATTCATGAGACTTCAGTATTAGGGTAGCTGAAGGGAATATACATACACACATACATACATACATACATACATGCATACTTACATACATATATAGACAGAGGGCACAGGGTGAGTTGAATATAAAGGGATGATATCTAAAAAAATAAAATCAAATTAAGGGATGAGACAGCAATATATTGAGAGAAGGAGAAAGGGAGGGATAGAATGGGATAAATTATCTCACATAAAAGTGGCAAGAAAAAGCAGTTCTGTTGGGAGGGAAGAGGGGGCAGGTGAGGGGGAATGAGTGAATCTTGCTCTCATCAGATCTGACCTTAGGAGGGAATAACATACATACTCAGTTAGGTATGTTACCACACAAGAAAGAAGGAGGAAGGAGATAAAAAAGGGGTGATGATAGAAGGGAGGGTAGATGGGGGAGGAGGTAATTAAAAGCAAGGACTTTTGAAAAGGGACAGGGTCAAGGGAGAAAGTTGGATAAAGGGGGACAGGATAGGAAGGAGCAAAATATAGTTAGACTTTCACAGCATGAGTATTGTGGAAGTGTTTTACATGATGATACACATGTGGCCTATGTTGAATTGCTTCCTTCTTAGGGAGGGTGGGTGGGGAGGGAAGAGTGGATAGAATTTGGAATTCAAAGTTTTAAAAGCAGATGTTCAAAAAGAAAAGTTTTTACATGTAACTAGGAAATAAGATTTACAGGCAATGGGGCATGAAAATCTATCTTACCCTACAAGAAAGTAAGGGAAAAGGGGATGGGGGAGAGTGGAGTGACAGAAGGGAGGGTTGACTGGGGAACAGGGCAATCAGAATATATGCCATCTTGGAGTGCAGGAGAGTAGAAATGGGGAGAAAATTTGATATTCAAACTCTTGTGAAAATTAATGCTAAAAACTAAAAATATTAAATAAATAAATAATGATATAAAAAAACTAGAAACAGTGCCCCACCAATAAAAATTAACCACAATTACTTGATATAGTGACCTCTATTAATGAATAAAATAATACTTTTTGAACTCTTTATTTCAGGCTAATGTCACGTTTTGATTTGTTTGCTATTTCTACAGCAGCCAACACCACAATAATTCTGGTTTATCACCTAGTACAAAAAAGAATCTTCCAAAAATATTGGTTTGTACTTATTTCAAATTATATTTTATTTTTGTTTAAAATAATTCCTCTGTTAACTAAAAATAAAGGAAAATATTTCCTTTAATCCTCCAATCTAATTTTTAAGGTAGTATTTTCCTCAGTGGTCTTTTGGATCTCCTTTCCCATTTGGCTAATTCTACCTTTCAAGGCATTCTTTTCCTCAGTGGCTTTTTGGAGCTCTTTTTCCATTTGAGTTAGTCTATTCTTTAATGTGTTATTTTCTTCAGTATTTTTTGGGTCTCTTTTATCAAGTCATTGACTTGCTTTTCATGATTTTCTTGCATCACTCTCATTTCTCTTCCCCATTTTTCCTCTATTTCTCTTACTTGCATTTCAAAATCCTTTTTGAGGTCTTCCTTGGCCTGAGACCAATTCATATTTTTCTTGCAGGCTTTCGATGACTTTTTGACTTTGTTGACTTTTTCTGGCTGTATGTTTTGATCTTCTTTGTCAGCAAAAAAGATTCAATAGTCTGAGTCTTTTGCTACTTGCTCATGTTCCCAGCAACTACTTGACCCTTAAGGTTTTCGTCAGGGTATGACTGGCTTCAGAATGGTGAGTGTTTTGTCCCAAGCTTCAGGGGTGTTGTGCTACTATTTTCATAACTACTTCTACACAACCCTCTCTGCCACACCAGCACTCCTCTGCCCCCACAAACCACTAACCATGACTGCAACCCAGATCCAAGCAAGGCAAAGCAAGGGAATCCTGCCTCTGCACCAGCAAAGGGCTGCCTGCACTGTGGCTCTGATCCACTGATTGATTCTTCCTACTAGGTGGGACTGGAGCCAGAAGCAACTGGAGCTGGAGCTCTGGAAGCAGTCGCAGGAGCTTCCTGCTGGTGCCATACCCCACTGCACCACCTCCACTGCACCCAGGGCTGGGGCCAACCATGCACCTTTCTCACCCTGATCCAGAGGTTTTCCCATTGCCCTGCTAGGTTGTCTTTGGCCTTTGTTGGTTGAGAAGTCTGGTAACTGCTACAGCTCAGTGATTCATGGCCCTAAGGCCAGCTCCGCCTGATCTTCTTAGTGCCTGGTCTGTCCTGATGCAGCCTACGCTGGGCTCCGCTCTCAGCACAGTATGATAGAGCATTCCCTGAGACCATCTAGGACATCTTTGCTGGAGACCTATTTTGTGGGTTCTGTACATCTAGAATTTGTTCAGAGCCATTTTTTATAGCCATTTGGAAGGATTTGGGGGAGAGCTTAAGCGAGTTTCTGTTTTCCAGCTACCATCTTGTCTCCGTCGCTCCTAAAGTCCTCATTTCTAAATTATATAGAGAACTCAGTCAAATTTATAAGAATGCATGCCATTCCCCAATTGATTAGTGGTGAAAGGATATGAACAAGCAGTTTTCAGAGGAAGAAATTAAAGTTATCTACAGTCATATAATAAAAGGCTCCAAATTGCTACTGATTTGGGAAATGCAAGCAAAACCACTTTGAGGTACCACATCACACCTATCAGATTAGCTAACACAACAAAACAGGCAAATGATCAATGTTGGAGAAGATGTGGGAAAATTCAAACATTAATGCATTATTGGTGGAGTTGTGAACTGATCAACCATTCTGGAGAGCAATCTGGAACTGTGCCCAAAGGGCTATAAAACTGTGCATACCCTCTCATCCAGCAATGCCACTTCTATGTTTATATTACAAAAAGATCATTAAAACAGAAAAGGACCCACACATACAAAAAAAATATTTATAGCAGCTCTTTTTGTATAGGCAAAGAACTGGAAATTGAGGGGATATCCATCAACTGGGGAATGGCTGACCAAGTTGTTGTATACTAATGCAATGGAATACTATTTTTCTGTAAGAAATGATGAGCATGCAGACTGCAGAAAAACCTGGGAAGATTTGCATGCTTAGTGAAGTGAGCGGAATCAGGAGAATATTGTACATAGTAAGAGCCACTTTGTTTGATGACTAACTTTGACAGAGGTAACTCTTCTCAGCAATGCAGGGATCAAAGACAACCCCAAAAGACTCATGATGGAAAATGCCATCCACATCCAGAAAAAGAACTATGGAGTTTGAATCTACATTGAAGCATACTATTTGCACTCTCTCTCTCTCTCTCTCCCCCTCACTTTTTGTTTTTTTTTTTCTTTCTCATGGTTTTTCTCTTTGGTACTAATTCTTCTTTACAACATTACTAATGTGAAAATATGTTTAATAAGATTGTACATGTATGGCCCATATCAGATTGCATGCCATCTTGTGGAGGGGTAAGGGGAAGGAGGGTGAGAAAATTTAGAATTAATTGATGAATTAAACAATAAATTAAAAAAAAGAATACCAGTTTCTTCTATCAGGTTTCCAACCCCATCACTGTACTGAAACTACTTCCTCAAAGATCAACTCCTAATAACCAATTAGAAAACCTAGGGCAGGGTAGCAGCAAGGCCCCATGGCTTTGGCACAAGAGGCCAGCAGGAAGCCACAGCAAAATAGGCCAGTAATGAGGTGCTACACCCCCAGTGTGCTGTTCAGTGAGGAGGCCTCATGCCCCTGGTGTAAGAAGCTTAGAACAGTTCCACTTTCACCCGAGGAGCAGAGTCCAATTTTAACATAAAGTTAAAAGTCACAGAACAGGCTGGAAAATGAGTAAAACTTAAAAAAAAACCCCAACCATAGACAGTTGCTATGACAACAGGGAAGATCAAAATTCAATCTCAGAAGAAGACAATAATGTCAAGACATCCAAATGCAAAACCTCAAAAATATGTAAATTGGTCTTGGGCCAGAAAAGAACTCCTGGAAGAACTTAAAAAGGATTTTAAATATCAAAGGAGAGAAGACAACAAATGAGAAAATAAATGAAAATGATGAAAAAGAATCATAAAAAGTCAGAAGTTTAGTAAAAGAAGCACAAAAATATCACTAAACAAAAGAACTCCTTAAAAAGTAGAATTGCCCAAAGGGAAAAAGAAGTACAAAAGCTCACTGAAAAAAAAATAATAGCTTAAAAATTAGAATTAAGCAAGTGGAAGCTAATTACTCCATGAGACATCAAGAAACAATGAAACAAAATTTAAAAAAAATGAAAAATGGAAGAAAACGTGAAATATCTTATTGGAAAAACCACTGACCTGGCAAGTAGATTCAGGAGAGATAATTTAGGAATTATCACCCTGCCTAAAAGCCTGGATAAACAAAAGACTGAACATAATATTTCAAGAAATCTTTAAGAAAAACTGTACCCTGGTATCCCAGAACTAAAAAGTAAAATAGAAATTGAAAGAATCCATTGATTACCTCCTGAAAGAGATCTAAAAAATGAAAACTACAAGGAATACTATAGCCAAATTCCAAAGTGGAGTAGATTCCAGAATCCTACATTATGTTGTTTGCAAGAAACATTTTTGAAGCAGAGAGAAAAACAAAGAATAAAGGTTAAAAGGCAGTAGTAGAATCTATTATGCTTCAGCTGAAGTTTAAAAAAAGTAGAAATAGGGATCATGATGTCAGACAAAGCAAAAAAAAGATGTAATTAAAAAAGAAAACGAAGGACACTACATTTTGCTAAAAGGCACCACAAAAAATAAAAATAACATCAATACTAAACACATGTACAACAAACTGTATAGCAACCAAATTTTTGTTTTGTTTTGTGGCAGGGTAACTGGGGTTAAGTGACTTGCCCAAGGCCACACAGCTAGTACATGTGTCAGTGTCTGAGGCTGCATTTGAAGTCACATCCTCCTGACTCCAGGGCCGGTGCTCTACTCACTGTGCCACTTAGCTGCCCTGCATCCAAATTTTTAAAGGAGAAATTTAATGAGTTATATGAGGAAATGGAGAGTAAAGCTATACTGGTGGGGGCCTCAACTTTCCCCTCTCTGAACTAGATATATCTAACAAAAATTAAATATGAAAGAATTTAAGGAGGTGAATAGAATTTTAGAAATTTTTTGATATGATAGATCTCTGGAGAAAACTGAATAAGAAAAGAATGGATCTTCTTTTTTCTTACCAGAGCAAGGCAACTACTCAAAAAACTAATCATATTTTAGGGCATACAAACCTCACAATCAAATGCAGAAAAGCAGAAATATTTCTGCAGATCACAATGCAATAAAAAATTACATACAATAAAGGACCATGAAAACAGAATAAAATTTATTTGGAAATCTAATAATCTAACCCTAAAGAATGAATGGGTCAAAGTACAGATCATAGGAACAATCAATAAATCCATTAAAGAAAATGACAACAGTAAGAGAACATACCAGAATTTATGGGATGCAGTTAAAGCAGTGCTTTGGAGAAAATTTATATCTCTAAACGCTCACATCAATAAAATAGAAAATCAGATCAATGAATCTATCATGCAACTAAAAAGAACAGAAAAAGAAGAAATTAAAAAGTCCCAATTAAATATCCATTTCTATTAAAAATAATAGCCAGCATATAAATCAAAGGGGATCTCCTTAGAATTATATTACCAAGTTACGTGAACTTATCACAGTATAAAAACTTCTCCATTTGCTGCAACTAATGGTTCCACATATGGATGGTGTGGTGCTGGCTGGTGGAGAACCTACATTTTTTAAAGGTGTTAATTATAAGGCCAAAATTAGCATGAGCAGAAAAGAATTAATTTATACTTTGTTGCATCTCAGCTTCAGAGGCTGCACTGAGTGCACAATCATTTCAACAAAAAATCACACACCAACTCTCTCCTTCTACTTTGGTCTTGGCTTGTAGCCTTTTCAAGCTAAATAATTTGTTGTCCGTGTGGTAGCTGACCTTGAGCCACAACTCCAAGTCTTATTTGGATTAGTCCTTACTTATCCTGCCTTGGTAAAAACTTATGGTATCACTGAATCAGGTCTCTTACACACCAAATGCCAAAGAAGGTATGCTGCAGTAATCAGCAGAATATTGGATTTACAATCACAAAGTCCTGGATTCAGGTCCAGAAAGAGATCCCAACATGAAAACTCACAGGAATATTATATCCGAATTCTAGAGCTCCCAGGTCAAGGAGAAAATATTGCAAGCAGTTAAAAAGAAACAATTCAAACATCATGGAGCCAGAGTCAGGATAATACAAGATTTAGTAGCTTCTACATTAAAGGAGTAGAGAGCTTGGAATATAATATTCTGGAGGGCAAAGGAGCTAGGATTACAACAAAGAATCACCTACCCTGCAAAACTGAGATAATCCTTCAGTGGGAAAATGGATATTCAATTAAATAGAAGACTTTCAAGGATTCTTGATGAAAGCCCAGGGCTGAATAGGAAATTAGATTTTCAAACATAAGACTCAAGAGAAGTATAAAAAGATAAATAGGATAGAGAAATAACAAGGGACTTAATAAGTCTAAACTGTTTACATTCCAACATGGGAAGATGATACTTGTAACTGGTAAGTACCTTCTTAGGGTAGATAGGAGTATATATAGACAGAGATCACAGGTGTGAGTTGACTATGAAGGGATGATACCTAAAAATATCTAAACATCTAAAAAAATGCAAAATTAAGGGTTGAGAGAAGAATGAGCTGGGAGCAAGGTAAAGGGAAAGATAGAATGGAGTAAGTTATTTCACATAAAAGAGGCAAGAAAAAGTGTAGGGGAAGAGCAGGGGAGGTGAGAGGAAGTGAATGAAGTTTACTCTCATCAAAATTGGCTCAAAGAGGGAATAACATACACACCCAATTGGGTATAGATATCTTAAAAGAAAGTAGGAAGGGAAGGGGATAAGAGAAGGAGGGATAGAAGAGATGTCAGGCTGGGGGAGGAGGCAGTGAGAAATTAAACACTTTTAAGAAGTGACAGGGTGAAAGAGAATAGAGAAAAAGAATAGAATAAACATAGGAATAGGATGGAGGGAAATAGAAAGAGTAACTGAAAAAAAAAAACTTAAGTTTCTCTGATAAATGCCTCATTTCTCAAACATATAGAGAATTTAGTCAAATTTATAAAAGTAAGAGCCATTCCCCAATCAATAAATGATCAAAATATATGAACAGTTTTCAGATGAAGTAATCAAATTATTTATAGCCATATACAATTTTTCTAACTTACTATTGATTTGAAAAATGCAAATTAAAACAATTCTGGGGTACCACCTCATACCTATTTGATTGGCTAATAGGACAGAAAAGGAAAATGAAAACTGTTGGAGGGGATCTGGAAAAAAAGAGGCATTAATGCAACGCTGATTGAGCTGTGAACTGACTTCAATTATTCTGTGGAGCAATTTGGAACTATGCCCAAAGGGCTATAACACTATTCTTTGACATACAAATATCACTACTAGGTCTGCATCCCAAAAGAGATTTAAAAAAAGCAAAAGGTTCTATATGTACAAAAATATTTATAGCAATTCTTTTCTCATGGCAAATAATTGAACTTGAGATGATGCTCATCAACTGGGGAATGGATGGACAAGTTGTGTCACATGACTGTGATGGAATACTATTGTGTTATGGGAAATGAGTTGGATGCTTTCAGAAAACCTTGGAGAGATTTGGGTGAGCTGATGCAAAGTAAAATGTACCATCTACAAAGAATTAGCAATACTGTAAGATGATCAGATTTAGCTATTATCAGCAATACAATGATCCAAGACAACTTTGAAGGACTTAAGATGGAAAATGCTATATGCATTCCCAGAGAAAGAACTGGTGGTGTCTGAATACAGAATGAAACACATTTTTAAAAAAAATTCTTGTTTGTTTCTGGTTCATTTTCTTTCACAACATGACTATTAGGGAAATATTTTGAATGACTACAGACACATACTCTATATCAAATTGCTTGCTTTCTCAATGAGGGTGCTTAGGGAGGGAGGAAGGGAGAGAATTTGTAACCCAAAATGTTTAAAAACAAATGTTAAAAATTGTTTTTACATGTAAGTTGGGAAAAATAAAAACTAAATACAAATTTAAAAAGAAATAAATCAGCTTGTAGTTTTCTGTCTCTGTTTTTGCTCTCCTTTTTTTACTCATCAAAATATATGTTTCATAGAAAGAATTTCATAGGATTTCTTCTTTTTTTTTAATTTAAATTTATTTATTTAACATATTTGGTTTTCAGCATTGATTTTCACAACAGTTTTAATTACAAATTTTCTCCCCATTTCTACCCTCCCCCCCACTCCAAGATGGCATATATTCTGGTTGCCCTGTTCCCCAGTCAGCCCTCCCCTCTATCACTCCTCTCCCCTCTGATCCCCTTTTCCCTTCCTTTCTTGTAGGGCAAGATAAATTTCTAAGCCCCATTGCCTGTGTATCTTATTTTTTAGTTGCATGCAATAACTTTTTTTTTTTTGGACATCTGATTGTAAAACTTTGAGTTCCAAATTCTCTCCCCTCTTCCCTTCCCACCCACCCTCCCTAAGAAGTCGAGCAATTCAACCTAGGCCACACATGTATCATTATGTATAACCTTTCCACAATACTCATGTTGTGAAAGGCTAACTACATTTTGCTCCTTCCCAACCCATCCCGCTTTATTGAATTTTCTCCCTTGACCCTGTCCCCTTTCCAAAGTGTTTGTTTTGATTACCTCCACCCCCATCTGCCCTCCCCTCAATCATCCCCCCCTTTTATTTTATTTTTTTTTATCTTCCTCCCTCTTCTTTCCTGTGGGGTAAGATACCCAACTGAGTATGTATGGTATTCCCCCTCAGGCCAAATCTGATGAGAGCAAGGTTCACTCATTCCCCCCTCACCTGCCCTCTCGCCTCCTCCCACAGAACTGCTTCCTCTTGCCACCTTTATGTGAGATAATCCACCCCATTCTATCTCTCCCTATCTCCCTCTCTCAGTATGTTGCTCTCTCATCCCTTAATTTCATTTTATTTCTTTTAGATATCTTCCCTTCATCTTCAACTCACCCTGTGTCTGCACTCTCTCTTTTACATATATACATACATATATAAACGCACACATATATATATACACATACATACACATACATACATATACACATAGATATATACATACATACACATTCACTCATATATATACATAAACATATACATATATATATATGCATATTCCCTTCAACTACCCTAATACTGAGGTCTCATGAATCATGCACATCCTCTTTCCATGTAGGAATGTAAACAAAACAGTTCAACTTTAGTAAGTCCCTTGCAATTTCCGTTTCTTGATTACCTTTTCATGCTTCTCTTGATTCTTGTGTTTGAAAGTCAAATTTTCTATTCAGTTCTGGTCTTTTCACTGAGAAAGCTTGAAAGTCCTCTATTTTATTGAAAATCCATATTTTGCCTTGGAACATGATACTCAGTTTTGCTGGGTAGGTGATTCTAGGTTTTAATCCTAGCTCCATTGACCTTCGGAATATCGCATTCCAGGCCCTTCGATCTCTTAATGTAGAAGCTGTCAGGTCTTGGGTTATTCTGATTGGGTTTCCACAATACTCAAATTGTTTCTTTCTGGCTGCTTGTAGTATTTTCTACTTGATCTGGGAGCTCTGGAATTTGGCAACAATATTCCTAGGAGATTTCTTTTTGGGATCTATTTGACGAGGCAATCGATGGATTCTTTCAATTTCTATTTTGCCCTGTGGCTCTAGAATATCAGGGCAGTTCTCCTTGATAATTTCTTGAAAGATGATACCTAGGCTCTTTTTTTGATCATGGCTTTCAGGGAATCCAATAATTTTTAAATTCTCTCTCCTGGATCTATTTTCCAGGTCAGTGGTTTTTCCAATAAGATATTTCACATTGTCTTCCATTTTTTCATTCCTTTGGTTCTGTTTTATAATATCCTGATTTCTCATAAAGTCACTAGCTTCCACTTGCTCCAATCTAATTTTTAAAGTAGTATTTTCTTCAGTGGTCTTTTGGACCTCCTTTTCCATTTGGCTAATTCTGCCTTTCAAGGCATTCTTCTCCTCATTGGCTTTTTGGAGCTCTTTTGCCATTTGACTTAGTCTGTTTTTTAAGGTGTTGTTTTCTTCAGTGTATTTTTCTGTATTTTTTTGGGTCTCCTTTAGCAAGTCATTGACTTGTTTTTCATGGTTTTCTCGCATCCTTCTCAATTCTCTTCCCAATTTTTCCTCTGCTTCTCTAACTTGCTTTTTCAAATCCTTTTTGAGTTCTTCTATGGCCTGGGGCCAGTTCATGTTTTTCTTGGAGGCTTTTGTTGTAGGCTGTATGACTTTGTTGTCTTCTTTAGGCTGTATGTTTTGGTCTTCTTTGTCACCAAAGAAAGAATCCAAAGTCTGAGACTGAATCTGGGCGCGTTTTCGCTGCCTGGCCATATTCCCAACCAACTAACTAGACCCTTGAGTTTTCCAATGGGGTATGACTGCTTGTAGACTAACGAGTTCTATGTTCCACGTTTGGGGGGGAGGTGCCAGCTCTGTCAGACCCGCACTGCTCCTTCCCCAAGGACCCCCAACCCGAACTGGGCTTAGATATTCGGCAGGCTGTGCACCCCTGCTCTGATCCGCCACTTAATTCCTCCCACCAGGTGGGCCTGGAGCTGGAAGTTACAACAGCTGTAGCTGCCCCACCTCCGCTGCCCCCGGGGCTGGAAGCCGAACAGTGAACTCCTTCCACTTCCACAGCTTTTCCCAGTAATCTTCTCCGCAGTCTTTGGTTTTTGTGGGTCTAGGGGTCTGGTAACTGCCGCAGCTCACATATTCAGGGCGCTAGGGCCCCCTCCACCCGGCTTCTGGTCTGGATGGTCCATGCCGCTCAGGCTGGGCTCTGCTCCACTCTGTTCCCAGCTCCCAGCTCCCAGCTCCGTGTGGAATAGACCTCACCCAGAGACCATCCGGGCTGTCCTGGGCTGGAGCCCTGCTTCCCTCTACTGTTCTGTGGGTTCTGCAGTTCTAAAATTGGTTCAGAGCCATTTTTTATAGGTTTTTGGAGAGAGTCGGTAACGGAGCTCACTCTAGTCCCTGCTTACCAGCTGCCATCTTGGCTCCGCCCCAGGATTTCTTCTTTTAACCTAGTTTTGAAAACAGTTTATATAGTATTGGAATTAGCTGTTCTTTAACTATTTGATAGGAACAAGTCATAAATTCAAAGTGTCCTGTTTCTTTTTTTCTTTAAAAAGTTCATTTATTGATTCCTCAATTTCTAATTTAGGCCTATTTAAGCATTCTATTTACTCTTTTATTAACTTGAGCATTTTATATTTTTGTAAATATTCATCCATTTCATTTCAATTTTGCTTTATGGTTATAAAGTTGGACAAAATATCTCCTAATAATTGTTTTCTTTTTATCTTCATTGGTTATGAATTCTTCCTTTTCATGTTCAATGTAAGTAATGAGTTTCTTCTTTTTAAATAATAAATTTACTAAAAAGTAATAAATAATAATAAATATATACATATATAATAATACATACATAAAAAGATAATTTAATAAAATTGAATTTATAATTTACATAAAATTTATCTATTTTTTAAGAAAATAGCTAATAGTTTTAATAGTTCAATGTTTTTTCTCTTAATTTTATTAACATCTAATTTAATATTTATTATTTCTACTTTATATTTAATAAGGAATTTAAACTTTTTGTTCTATTTTTTAGTTGAAAGCCTCATTCATTGATCTTCCTCTCTCACTTACTGATGCATCAGAGATATAAATTATCCTATAAATACAGCTTTGGCTTCATACCACAAATTTTGGTATGTCATCTCTTGTCATGATCTTTAATGAAATTACTGATCTTTGCTCTATTTGATTTTTGATTCAGTCATATTTTAAGCTTAGACTATGTAGTTCCAAATGAATTGTTAAACTAAATTTCCAGGGATACCTATTTAATATAATCCTTATTACATTATGGTTGGAAAAGGTGCTTTTAAAATTTCTGCCTTTCTGCATTTGTCTGTGAGATAATTTTACCCTTATACATGGTCAAATTAGGTTCAATGAACAGCTGAGAACATATTTACACCTGTAACATGCCCTATTCAAATTTCCCTAGAGATTTATTGCATCTTACATTTCTAAAATTCTATTCACCCCCTGAATTTCTTTCTCATTTATTTTATAGTTATATTTATCTAGGTGGTGATTGGAGCACAATTAGGTCCTCTAGTTCTTTAGTTTTTTTTTTCTATTTCCTCCTCTAACTCATTTCAATTTTGCTTCAAGAATCTGCATGCTCTATTTTGTATATACATGCTCAGTACAAACGTTAATACATTGTCTATGATACTGATTTTAAAAATGGGTTTCCCTGAATGTCTCTTTTAATTAGGTCTGCTTTGGCGGATCAGAGCAGGGGTGCACAGCCTGCCGAATATCTAAGCCCAGTTCGGGTTGGGGGTCCTTGGGGAAGGAGCAGTGCGGGTCTGACAGAGCTGGCACCTCCCCCCCAAATCTGTGTGTGTGTCTTTGTTTCAACTGCATATCTTCTAAATAATATATAGTTGGATTCTGTTCCCTAATCCATTCTGCTATCATCTTCCGTTTTCTATCACACTCACATTATTAGTTATAATGATAATTCTGTATTTCCCTCCTTTATATTCTCTCCTATTAGTCATTCTCTTTTTTATATTGTGCCGTCATCAAAAGTTTATTTTGCTTCTGACTATTGCTAACTCTTTAATATGCCCCTTTTCTTTAACACTTCCCCTAGTCCTTCCTTTTTGGGTAAGAATGTCTATACTCAACTGTCTGTGTATATATAATTGTTCTCTCCTTGAACCAGTTCATAAGACAATTAAGTTCAAGCCTTGCTTGTACTGTCCCCTACCCACCTAACACTTCCCCAGCCTTTTCCCTTTCGTTGTATGTACTAAGAAAGTAACTTTATTTGTGATCAGGAGTTCATTTAAAGGTCAAGAGGCAAAGTGGTATGAGTGGAATATACATGGGACCAGGAATCAGGAAAACCTAGATTTGTGATCTTGTTTCTAACATTTAGTAGCTTTGTGACAAAGGCAAGTTATTTAACTTCTCTGAGCCTCATATGTAAAATGAAAATGAGGCAACATTGGATAGTGGGTCAGGCACTGGACTTTGAATGAAGAAGATCTGGGTTCAATTCTTGCCTCAGATACACTACAATATGACCAAAGGAACATCACTTGACTTATCTACATCTCAGTTTCTTGGTCTGCAATAGTAGAGGTTTAAACTCAATGGACTCTAACATCCTTTCCATTTCTATATTGACAAGGTTACAAAATAATCCATATAGTAGTTATCTCATGGAGTTGTGTGGCTCAAACAAAATAATATATCAAAAGATCTCTGCAAACTATAAAGCATTATATAAAGTCTAGTTATTATTGCTAACCTTCAAGAAAGCAGTTTGAGTGGATTTGTAGGGGCAAAAGTCAGAAAAGGAGATGGGCATTAATAATGTGATAAGACAGTGAAAGCAATTAGTACAGACTGATCTTTTAATAAGGTTGGCAATCAAGAGAAAGAAAAAAAAGATATGACAATAGTTCAATGGGAAAACAGGATTAAGGGGAAGATTTTTCAGATGTAAAGATTTGACCATTTATACATCCTCTGGTAAAGGAGCCAGTGGATATGTGATTGTGTGTACTGTGTGGAAACACAAGCATATATATGTTTACTCATATATATGATTCAGGAGAGAGAGAGAGAGAGAGAGAGAGAGAGAGAGAGAGAGAGAGAGAGAGAGAGAGAGAGAGAGAGAGGATAGTATCAACTATTTCCATTATGTGGTACATTTGTTCAGTCATTTCAATCATTTCCTACTCTTCGTGATGCCATTTCGGGTTTTCTTAGCAAAGATACTGAAATGGTTTGCCATTTTCTTCTCCAGTTCTTGGATGGATGTTGTGGTACCCTTTTATAGGGTAACTTCCCTTGGGAGGAAGCATGCTGTAGTAGAAAGAGATCTGGCTTCAAAACCAGAAGATTTGAGCTCAAATCCTGGCTCTGCCATTTATGATGTGATATTTGGCAAGTCATTTAAAGTTTCTATACATGATTTTACTCATATATGAAATGAGGGGATTGTTAACTGAAAAAAATAAATGAGATTTTTTTTGGAATAGATGACTAAGGTCTCTATCAGCTTTCTATCTACAGTCCTATTAAGAAAATCAGTTTATTAGAATTGAAAGAAGCCTTAAAGTTACCTCAAAAAAGCAAAGCCATTAATTCTCATTTCATAAGTACTTTATATATCACTCCCCAGACTTTGATATAGTCTTGACCATTCTATAATTACAGCAAGATGTTTAGAGTTGAATAAGTGTCCTACGTAGTTATAATTATGGAAACCATGGCACGGAAAAATGAAGTTATTTGTCCAAAGTTACATAAAGAATTACTGGCAGAGTTAGGATTTGAAAACAAGGTCCCATGACCTGCCCCTTGCTCCTCTCCTCCTAGGGTATATCTATTTCATCTGGAGTTTGCAACATAGGTTACTGTGCCCATGGTCAGGGTTTTTACATCATGCTGCCTTCCCCAGGCCCCATTTGTCTGTTTATGCTGAAAGGGCAAATAATAATTTCTTGCTTCTCCTCTTCCTTCTCCTCCTCCTTCTTCTTCCTCCTCCTCCTCCTCCTCCTCCTCCTCCTCCTTCTGTATTCTTCTTCCTCATATAGTATGCACTTGATGCCAAGGAACTGTCCTAAGCACTTCAGATTTCATTTGATCCTCACAACACAGAGATAAGTGCTGTTATTATCCCCATTTTACAGATGGAAAAACTGAGGCAAAGAGGTTAAGCAATTTTCCCAGGTCACAGTAAGTATCTGAGGCAGGATTTGAGCTAATGTTTTCCTGACTCCAGGCCAAGCACTCTATTCAATGGACGACCCAAATGCCCAAATAAATCAGTTAACACAGAAAGGAGAATTGTTTATGGAACAAGGGGATAGAGAGAGTGACTTCTTGCCCCATATTTTTCGTCCAAACACACCTCTAGAGATTTTTTCCTGGATTTCTGGTTCCTGAGAGGCTATGATTTTGTAATCCATGACCTACTATGATAGAACCTGGGAACTACCAGAACCCAGACTCTGAACTAGTCTTTCTTTAGGCCTTCATTTCTGTCATGAGTATTTCCAGACACCCAAATCCTGTATGGTGTTTGAAACTAGTCTGTCTCCATTTCTTTTCCTGTCTGTTAAAATGTGACTTAATGTTTTATACTATTAGATGCTCAAAATACTAATGTTTCATCTCAAGGAAAGTATTCATGTCATATAGGTATGAAGCTTCTGTGTGGTCCATTATATATTCGTGTCCGCCCCTCACCTCCCACCCTCCCACCTCCCCCTCCGCCCCCTCCCCCAGCCCCACCATGTTCTAACAATTCACTCTTTAGCTATCCACCTCTTCTAACGTGCTCTCTGGAATGCTTGTTACAAGGATAAATAAAGCATTTCCATCATAAATCATTTCCTTGCCCATTTCTTCCGTCTTCTGGCTCTCACTGAGATGTGACTCCCTACTTACAACACACTCTCCCTGGGCACTCTTTTGATGATTGACTGTATCCACTAAAAATTTTGTTACATAATCTCAATTGGGCTTTTACTGAGGCAAGACAATCCTTTTATACCTCCCTAATTGACCCCCTATTGTATTCAACACAGTGGCCTCTCTAGACCTCTTCATTCTTCCTTAAAACCTCTCGGCTCCACTTCCTCCATATCATCTTAGCTGAGAATCCTACCTCATATTTCACAGAAAACATTGAGGTGACTCATAAATCTCGTCTTCTCCCTTCCTCATATCATATAACTCTGATGCCTTCTGCCTCCAGCTCCTTCTTAAAACATGTCTCAGATTAAAAGGAAGCCCTTTGCTCTGCCAAGGCAAACCTCTTTACATGCACAAGTAATCCCTTTTCACCCTGTCTTTTGCAGCACATTGTCCTAGCTATCATCTCCACTCTCACTTATCTTTAATTTCTCTCTGTTAAATGCCTACAAATGTGGCCATGTCTCTACCATCCCCAAAAATCTTTCCTTTGATCCATCTATCCTTATTACCTATTATCCCATCTCTCTTCTCCTTTTTGTGGTTAAACTCTTGAGAAGGGCATCGATACTCAATGCCTCCATTTACTTTCCTTTCACTTTCTCCTTACAGGCTTCATCATTCGACTAGATTTGGTTTCTCCAAGTTTCCTTTAATCTCATAATTGTCAATTCTAATGGCCATTTTCTCAATACATATGTTTCTTGACCTCTGTGAAGCTTTTTGCATAACTGTTCATCCTCTTCTCCTTGATATTCTCTTATCTCTAAGTTTTCATTACAATTCCCTTTCCTGGTTCTCCTCATACCTTTTTGGCCACTCCTCTGTTGTACCTTCATCCAGGTCACACCTAGAAGCCATGAATGTACCTCTATGAGTCTCCCCTGGGTGTTCACTTTTATCTCTGTACTATTACATTCAATGATCTCATCAGCTCTCAAGGATTCAAATATTATCTTTCTGCTGAAAATTCTCAGATCTACATAACCTCATCTTCCATCAAAATTTTGGTTCCCTCAGTGAATAAAGATGCCTTGGATTTCACATAACACTCTTTTGAACCTCTTTTATGACTGTATTACCATCTATTACTTTGCCTTGTTACTAACAAAGGTAGATATATGTGTCTGTCATATTCCTCTGCTCTACTAAGCTTCATGAAGCCAGGTATTATTTCTTTCCTAAATCCTATATTTATTTTTAACTACATAGTACAATGATTTGTTTCCAGTAGATCCTTAATAAATATTTGTTGAGTTATAATGGGTTTACAAAAATGATTTCAGATTGAAAGTAGAATAAATGAAATCTATTTATGAAATATAGGACAAACATGCTTAATTAATCAGAATAATTTGGCTTCCATTTTTCCTATTCTAAAGGTAGAAAGGAAAGATGCAAACTGAATCATTAAAACTAACAAATAGTTTTTCTTCAAATCAAAGAACACTTTAGCAGTTTTTATGTCTCAATGATGTGATAGAGCAATTTGGAAATTTTTTAACTCTATTGAGACAAAAAATATAAAATGAAATTCTCTGTAAAATAAACTGTGCTTTATCAACTTATTTTATCTAATTTACAGATAAAGGTCAGGGTAATTAAGGCAATTAAGTAAAATTGGATTTCCTGTATTCATTATGCATCTAAAATTTTCTGGGGGCAGGCAGTTAAGATGGCCTTTCACTAAACTTCACATATAATCTTCCCTGTTCCTGAGGTTTGTTAATCTTAACATTCCCTTGATATGTCTCTTCAGAGAGGCTCTGCATGCTTAATGTTCTAGATAAAAACAAATATTGCTTCAGAAAACACTAATACATTAGAGTTTCAAAGTTTAAAAAAACACATTTATTTATCAAGTTTACATGCTGAGTTTATTCATGCAGAATTTTCTTTTCATAGGACCATAGGCTTTCTTTTTTTTTCCACTTCAGAGCTGTTTTGGGTTTTAAAATGCATTCAGAAATTACTTTTCCCACAATGTTTTATTCAGGACTACGCTTGATATAATCTGATGACAAAATATTATTGAATTCCTTAAAGCAGAATTTCTGCTTATCTGTTACTTTTCTCTGATAATTATAACCATCACATTTCACACCAAAGATTGAATTTGAATTTATCCTAAGAAGGCATTCATTTCACACTTTCATCCATCCACGACTGATAAACCAACTACCCAGGCATTTGAAACAACAAGATTTGGTTTGGAAAGAAGGGGCTTTTTGAGGTGGAAAGTTCATCATATTGACTGTGAGAATTTAAGAAATTCAGTACAAGCCTCTCTTGAAGAAGAAATGGAAAAGAGGAAGGTAAAGATCATAAGGAAGAGAGGTATATTAATAGTTTGGAATAATGATTAGTGGTAACTGGTACACTGTATCTCAGAAATAAAATAATAAGATTCCCTAATCAAGGAGTTCTAACTATCCATATTCCCTTGAACAATTAGGGATCAGTGACAAATTGTGCTTTTATTCACTGGAAAATCCATCTATCTATGTATGTATCTATCTATCTATCTATCTATCTATCTATCTATCTATCTATCTATCTATCTATCTATGTTACAGAGAGGCAATGCTGTCTTATATAAAGAAGACCGAATTTGGAGTGAAAAGGTCTAGGTTCAAATTCCAGTTCTGTGTTGCTCCCTGCTTCTCTGGCTTTGACCATCCCCTTTCATAATTTTAGAATTAGATTGTTCATATTTAAATTGATTTTTGAACTCGAATACATCTAAAATCACTACTCTCCTTCCTTCAATCTTTTTTCTCTTCCTTTTTTCCTTCCTTTCTTCCTAACTCCCCACTTCCCTCTCTCCTTCCCTGCCTACTTCCTTTCCTTTCTTCAGTGAGTCAATAAACATTTTTAAAGTGCAAGTAGGTGTTGGGGATACAAAAGTACTTGCTCTCAAGGAACTAATAGTTAAATGGGGGAGACAGTATGCAAACAGTTATATATGAACAAAATATTTACATGATAAATTGGTGATAACCAACACGGAAGTCATTAACATTAAAGGGCATTAAAAAGGTAGCTTTTAGAAACCTATATTTTCCTATGACTTGAAGTAAGCCAGGAAATCTAGGAAGCACAGATGCGGAGGGAGAAAATTTCAGTTATAGGATAGCCAATGAAAATGATCAGAGTACTGAGATACTATGTGTTGTGTGAAGAACAGCAAGGAGGTCAGTATCACTGGATTTCAGGGTATATGGGGTAATATTTAAGAGAACTGGAAAAATGTGTGTGGAGGGAAGAGACAGGCTAAGAAGGCTTTTGAATTCCAAACAGTGGAAAATAAGGCTTATGTTATTGTTTGGATACCCCCAAAACTACTACATTTCCTTACTTAAAATAGACCCTTAATTGTTGAGCTAGGGTGGAAAGACCACTATATATAAATTCCACCTTAGAATAAGCATATTTAAGTTAGAGAGACTCCTCACCAGAAGGCTCACCAATAGGCACTTTTTGTTCATTTTGCTACAGCAATTCATGCATCTAAGGGAGATGGGAAAGGGTCATGCATTGAATTGGTAGCGGTCGTACTCATATCAATGAAGTTAGAGATCTGTCTCTTAACTAGCTACTTCAATATATAAAGTGATGGATGGAAATACTGCTTAAGATACTTAGTTCCTATGTGACTCTAGATAAGTCAATTAAATCCTCTGAGCCTTATGTTCCTTATTTATAAAATGGGAATAATAGGAGCATCTACTTCACAGCATTATTGTGAGGATCAAATGCAATAACATGAAAAAAATACTTTTCAAACATGTATTTGCTGTATAAATGCTATCTCTCATAACTGTTATTGTTTCTTACAGTGTGAAAGAGGTTAAAGACCTTTATCCTGGGTCTGAAGTCATTTGTCAAAGGCAGGTCTTGACCCACATCTTCCTAACTCAAAGCAAACTCTCAATCTACCTTGAGAAGTAATTAAGGAAGTTAAAAATAATATAGGTTACTTTAAATGGTGCTTAAAACTCATTTTACAGCAAAAGTGATGATTTTGTTGAGAACCAGTAAACCACTTCAAAGAGAATGTTTCAGTCTTAGACTCAATGACTACCTTGGCACAAAAGCAGCCATTTAACTGCACCACCTTTTAGACTAAGGGTTCTTAAGCTGGCATCTCTAGATCCCCAGGAACTTAACAGATAGATTTCAGGGGCTCCATAAAATTATGAGGAAAAGAAAACTTTATTTTGATAATTTGAAATGATATTATTCTCATTTATGAATGTAGGTAATAAGCCACAGTGGTGTTATCTAGTAGCTAGGACTTTATGATCAATAGAAATCACAAATATTTTGACATCACAATATAAGTGTTGTGGATATTTTCAAATTTAAGTTATGCTCATCATCACTTCAAACTTACTGGGTAATAAACCTTCTGGCAGAACACATGTGATTAGTCTTCCTGTTTTATACAAACTCTTGTGAGGTAAGTGACCAACTCTTCACTGAATAGTCATTCAGGCAACACTTGGTAGTCATTTATTCTCCTGTTGGTGACCTAGATAACTACATTGTTTTCTAGTATTCCCTATCTACAATTGCCTCCTGTTTAATATGCAGAAGGAGTTAAATATTTTTCAGTATTTTTTAAGTATTTACAAAATTTGTCAGTTAGAATGAAAATGATTAACTCTCCATAAAGCAGTAGGGACTTTGGAATGTAAATCAAGTGAGTTCAAACATGCCTGATAGTTGAGTGTTATTAAAAGTAACTTTTTATTATTGCTAACAAATTTCAGAGCAAGATAAGTCGTGTACAGCGTTATATTTTCTGTGAATAAAGAAGTTTTATTTTTTCTCTTTATTCTTTTTTGTGCACTGTTATGAAGTAAAGGTACACATACACAGTATACTGAATAAGGGGAGCTCATGTATTATTATTTTGTAAACATGATGAACGATAAAAATAATTTTGGAAGAAAACTCCACATGATATCAGAAATGAGAACAATTATTTCTAGGACAGCACAGAAAACCACATGACTCCATTCATAACAATAACTGAATTCCAGAAAGGACATGATTCCTGAGTAACTTCTATCATCTGAGCTATTTATCAAAGGAATTAGTCATTAGAAATGTTAAAATTATGGATAAATTTTAAAGCATGTATCATCTTGCTTACCTGTCATAGAAATTTCTCAAATATTTTACACTCCACTTAATTAAAATAAAATTACTTTTTTCATGCAGATGAATGAAGAGCATCACTTTAAAATAAATATATATATGTATTTTAAAAATCAGTGGTATTTACTATTTTATTTAACTTTATTCCATATTATTATATACCAAATTTGAGTTGAAATGCCAAAGAAAAAATGTGCAAAAAATAATGAATTATGTTTACACTAACCATAATCAGTATTATGGGAAACAAAAGCCATTTCTTATGACAGCAAATATCTGGCTATGGGAAATCCAAAGCTAGTAAAATTGAAAGAGTACCTCACATCTATCCATCCTTAAAATACATCTAAATATGGGATTCTTTTTGTGCAAATAAGGCTCAACTTGAAACTGACCACCTCTAAACCTGAGGTAAGCGCTCTCTCTCTCTCTCTCTCTCTCTCTCTCTCTCTCTCACACACACACACACACACACACACACACACACACACACTATTCTAAAAACATCCTATGAATTTGTTTACTAGACAAACAAAAGAAGCCCCATATTATGGAGAGACTATAGTCAAGTTCTGTGTACCTGAAATGTTCAACCTCTTTTGTGAACTGGAAGAGAGAGAAAATAAAATACTAGAAGCAATTCCACTGTCAAATGACGTGATATATTCTAGAATAGTTGTTATTACTTTTAACATTTTGAAGGTAGTTATCAAGGAAATAGCAATTTCTCTATTCCCCTCTGGTACCCAATTAGACTAAACTACAGACATCGCACAATGTTGCCAGCTTCTCATTTTTGTTCACAATACATAAACCAATCAAGTATGTGTACCAGGTTGTACATTGTACAATCATGCACATGTTAAAACAAATCCAGTCAACAGAGTTCATTAATCTTTTATTCTACACCAGGCACTGCACCAAATGCTGAGGATAAAAAGAAGGGCAATAATAATACCTGCCTTCACAGAGCTCCCATTCTGGTGGAAGCAACATGTCAAGAATCACGTATAAACAGTGCAGACAAGATAAGTTGAAGATATTCACAAAGGGAAGCGACTCAAAAGGAGAGTGGGCTGCGTGCAACACATGAACAGAATATTTGGCACCTCTGGTGTAAGAAATCTGAAAAGGTAGAAAAGGCCAGGATAAGAAGGATTATAAATGCCCAAAAGGTTTTATATTTGATGTTGGAGGTGATATACGATCACTGAATTTTATTAAATAGAAGGTTACATGATCAGATCTATAGTTTAGGAAGATGATTTTGATAGCTAAAAGTTTTTTATTAAGTGTGTATGTACTAATGTGAGGAAATACTTAAAGCAAACAAGCCAATCAGCAGGTTACTGCAACAGTCCAGGTATGAGGTGATGAGTGTCTGCACTAGGGTGTTGGTAACATCAGAGGAGAAAAGGGAGTAAATACGAAAGATGTAGAAAAGGTAAAATTGGCAAGACTCAGGAACGGAGGAGAGACTGAGCACTTTAAAAATATTTTGTTAATTGTATTTATATATGATTGGCAGTCCTATGGATTTGTAACCCTATGTATTTTATTTTTTTCATTTAGAAACATTATTTTGAGAAGGGTCTCATAGGGTTTACCAGACTGCCAAAAGGGTCCATGATATAAAAAGCTTAAGAAGCCCTATTCTGGACAGTAGCTAGATGGTTTAGTAGGTAGAGTGTTGGATTTGGCATCAGGAAGACCTAATTTCAATTCACAGTTCAAACTCTGGGCAAGTCACTTATAAATCTTAGCTTCAATATCCTCTTATATAAAATGGGGATAATAATATCATCTACTTTACAGCATTGTTATGAGGATCAAATGACATTTTTAAATGTCTGGAAAACCTTAAAGTGAAATATGAATGGTTGCTATTGTTCTTGTTACTGTCCTTATGATGATTAAAATTAGACCAAAAAACCAGAATTTTATAAGAAAGAGGAAAATGGCAAGAATACAGGCTCGTAGCTATCTTGTGCAATTGAGAAGTCCAGCAATATTAACACAGATACAACCTAACATCCTAAATCATCTGCATCTATACAACAGTACACCAAATACAATGAACAGATGACTTCTAGATAGGAATGAACGGATTTAATTATGGTAATATTTTTCTTTGGCAATGTGTAAATTATTTCCATTAAAATTACTGAAACAGAAAGTTCAGTCTTTAAATAATGAACTTTAAGTTAATCAAAATATTAATTTATGTTAGAGAAGCATAAAGGGTACACTGCATATTTTAAAGCAAATATTAACATTACAAAATTAATAATCTAACATTCACAGGCTTGTTTTCTTAATTTCTGAAAACTTATTTATTCTAATGAGTTCAAAAGCAATGGGAAACATTCCAAGTAATAAAAACTATTCCTTTTTCCTTCCTGATTTTAGTTAAATGAAAGCAATAAGAAGTATTAAATTGAGATTTCATGGAAGATAGAATAGATGCAGTAATATTTTTCTAATATGAATCACAAATGAGACACAATAGACCTTTTTTTTTCCTTGACACAAATGCTGCTAAATTGTAGTTACAACATATTACAAATGATCCATCTTTGTGTCAAAGTCAAGCAGTGTTCAAGGAAAAGAAGGATAAAAAATAATGTTAAAAAAAACCATGAGAGTGGAGAGATGGTGGAGAAAAGGTAGGGACTCACCTGAGCTCTACATAATTCCCTTCCCAGTAACTTTTAATAGTGCTTCAAAATGAATTCTGGAGCAGCAGAACCTACAAAAGACGGGGAGCCCAAGACAACTCAGAAGATCTGCAGAAAAGGTCTGTCCCACTAGGACAAGGATGCAGGGCAGTGCAACACAGCTTGCAGCAGTGCAGGCCATACCCCATTAAACCAGCTGTAAGCCTTGGGGGCAAATGAATCAGTGGATGAGGAAGCAGCAGCTTCTGGAGATCCCAGAACAGATCAGGAGAGTAAGTAGTAAACAGTCTTCTCCTCAAATTATACCATCTTGGAAGAACTGAAAAAATCAGAGACTCTCAGAACTACCTCTGAAAACAACTGCACAAAATATCTGAACTTTCGGACACTGCTTCTTTCACCCCAGGAGCAAAGCCCAACTTTAACATTAAGTTTAAAGTCAAGAAATAGGCTGGGGAAATGAGCAAACAACAACAAAAGATGCTGACTATAGAAGGCTTACTATGGTGACAGGGAAGATCAAAACACAAACTCAGAAAACAACAAAGTCAAAACTATTACGTGCAAAGTCTCAAAGAAAAATAAGAATTGGCCTCAAGTTCAAAAAAATTATTGGAAGAGCTTAAAAAAGATTTTAAAACTCAAATAAGAGAGGAAAATGGGGAAAGGAAATGAGAGTGATGCAAGTAAATCATGATAAAAAGTCAACAGTTCGGTGAAAGAGGTGCAAAAAAATCCTAAGGAAAAAAACACCTTTAAAAAATCGTAAATCTTAAAAGAGGACCATAGATCTCCTGAAGAACTCCTTAAAATCAAAACTGGTCATATGGAACAATACGTACAAGTGCTCAGAGAAGAAAATAATTCCTTAAAAATTAGAACTGAGCAACTAGAAGCTAATGCTTCCATTAAGATATAAAGAAATAATAAAACAAAATCAAAAGAATGAAAAAAATAGAAGAAAAATATGAAATATCTCACTGGCAAAACAACATATCTGGAAAATAGATTCAAGAGAGCTAATTTAGGAATCATTGGGCTACCTGAAAGCCATACACAGAAACAGAACCTAGACATCATCTTTCAAGAAATTATCAAGGAAAACTGTCCTGATAGTGTAGAAACAGAATAAGATATAATTGAAGGAATTCACAGTTTATCTTTTGAAAGGCATCTCAAAATTAAATGAGAAATATTATAGCCAAATTCCAAAGCTCCCTAGGGGCACAAGGAGAAAATGTTGCAAGCAACCATAAAGAAATAACTCAAATATCATGGCACCACAACTGGGATCACACAAGATTTAGTAGCTTCTACAATGAAGAATCAGAAGCCTTGGAATATTTTATTCTGGAGGGCAAAAGAGCTAGGATTACAACCAAGAATCACTAAACCCAGCAAAACTGAGCATAATCCTTCAGGGGAAAATGGATATTCAATGAAATTGAGAACTTTCAAGCATTTCTGATGAAAATTATAGAAGTGATAAAGAGCAAAATAGAAAATCTGACTTTAAAATACAAGACGCAAGAGAGGCATAAAAAAGGTAAACAGGAAAGAAAAATCCTTAGGGATTCAATAAGGTTAAACTGTTTACATTGCTACATGGAAAAAATGAGACTTGTAACTACTATGAACTTTCTAATTATTAGGGCAGCTAGATGCAGTATACATAGACAGAGTGCATGGGTATCAGTTAAGCATGGTAGGATGGTATCTTAAAAAAGTAAGGGGTGAGAAACGAGCTCACTGGGAGAAGATGAAAGGGAGGGGCAGAATGGGGTCAATCATAACATGAAAGAGCTTTTACAGTTAAAGGGGAAGTTGGAGGAGTTTGAAGGGAGTGCTTGAACTCTATTCTTATTAGAATTGGCTCAGAGAAAGAATAATATAAACCAGAGTGTGTGTGTCTCTGACACACACACACACACACACACACACACACACACACAAGTGTATATGTGTTTATATGTATATATGCATATGTATACGTGGCCAAGTGGGTATAGACATGAGTGGAACACAAGATTGTGAAAGCTTCCCTATGAATAACTCAGGCAAGGTGATACTCAAATAGTACAAATTTAGTTAGGATGTGGACCTCACTAGGCCTAAGTTTCATTTTCCTGTAAATCATATGATTTCGGGGAAATCAGGTGATATTCCCCTCTCCCCCTCCCCTAGCCTACTTACAAACTGCCATCTTAACATTAAAGTTTCCCTATAAGGTAATTCTGTAGTTTCTGTGCTGGGATTGGGTAAAACTTACTCCTGGTTAGATTGTGAGGCCACCTGTCCCGGCAAATGGGGACAGGGGTCCAGCCTCTGGGGTGGGATTTCTTAGAACTGTTTGTACAAGGATATATATCCCCGCGCTTGCCTTCTCCCCCTTGCCTCTTTTCACTACTATCTCCTCCCTGGTAGTGGGAGATGCCCAATTCTCGACACTTGATCAAATAAAGCTTCTGGTTTTTTCCTACCTTGAGATACTGAGACATCTCTGTTTTTTTTTACTTGAGCCAGTGGTTTTTTTGTCCCATACAGACACAACACGGAATATACACAACACGAGTACAAAACCCGGAGATGAACTCACATTGCACCAAGTTCAAGTTACCCCAGATTAAGTCCCACGCGTGGACAAAGGTCTTCAAGGGGCACAGCCCAGCAGAGGCGATGGCACTGCGCTCCCACTCTCCCTGGGCTCCACCCTCTGGCCCCACGGCGCCTGCGCCCACCCCTCCTTCCCCGACCTGGGCAGCCCGGGGCCCAGCTCCCCAACAGCGCCCCCATCGGTCCCTCCCCTTCAACTTTAGCCCCGTGACCTCTCTATTCCGTCCAGTCTCAACAGTATCCTCATCCTTCCCACCTGAGGAGCCCCGCAGCCTCTGTCTCCTAGTCCTCATACTCACATGTTTCAGGGAAGAACCAGGAGCCTTCCTTCCACACATGCGGCCGACTCCACCCGAGGCCGCCGGGACACCTCTCGCACCTTCCATCCCTGAAGCCCTGGGTCGGAGGCCTGGGTCCTAGAGCCTGCTTTCTGAGCGTCCCTGGCTGGGTTCAGTTTTTAGATGCGGGGCAAGGAAAGCGGAAACGCAGTTGAGACCCAGGCCCCTGCTTCCTCTCAGAGACAAAAGCCTGGCAGGGGAAATGGAGGAGGGGGTACCCCTTTATCCTCTGTTCCTCTCCCCGTCCCCCCACTCTGAACTGGCTGGCCGAACTAGCTTTGTAACAGATGAATTTAACTGGGTGTTGCGGGTGGGAGAGGTTGGATAGAGAAGAAAGGGGCTGTCTGAGTTTGGCTTCAGGGGTTTGAGTACTACCCCCCCCCATTCACCCTTTCCTGCCCCCCCCCACCCTTTTGGCTTTTGTAAATAGGACCAGACCAGGGGTGGGAAACCTGCAGCCTCGAGGCCACATGTGGCCCTCTAGGTCCTCAAGTGTGGCCCTTTCCCTAGAAGGCCACATGTGGCTTCGAGGCCGCAGGTTCCCCACCTCAGGACAAGATCCTGCCTCAGGCCGCTCTTTTTTTTCCTGACTTCTTCTCTTCTCTTCCCTCCGGGTGTCAATTGTTATAATTTTTTTTTTCTTAAAGAAAATGGTGCAATGATTACCAGCACCCATCTCCCAGTGCTTAGCTGTGTTCCCATCTGCCCTCACCACTGTTCCCTTCAGACCCCTGGGACAGGGAGGGTGGGGGGGCTAGGGGAATCCTGGTGTCCTAGTTCCCATAGTAGGGTTTGCCTGTGTACGGAACTTTCGGTTCAATAAATTATCGGCGTGAGAAAAATATATTTATACATGTATGTGTGTGTGTATGTGCCTGTCTTTATGTATATGTATGGATGCATGTATATTTCTATACCCACTTGGCTATAGAAATCTATCCTATCTTAGGGAAAGAAGCTGATAGAAGGGAGGGTACTTTGAGGGAGGTGTTAGAAGCAAAACGCATTTGAGATCGAACAGGTTAAGGGGACAGAGAGTAGAATAAATGGTGGCAAATGGGATAGAGGGAAATATACACAGTATCACAACTGAAAAAAAATTACAGTACGTTTCACTTTTAAAGGCCTCATTTCTCAAACAGAGAGAACTGAGTCAAATTGATAAAAATATGATAAACAGACAAAGAATATGAACAGGCAGTTTCCAGATGAAGTAATCAAAGCTCTTCATAGTCATGTAAAAATGCTCTAAATAACTACTTTTTAGAGAAATGCCAATTAAAACAACTCTGAGGTACCACTCAACACCTACCAGATTGTTTAACATGACAGAAAAGGAAAATGACAAATGTTGGAGAGGATGTGGGAAAATTGAGACACTAATGCACTCTTGGAGTTGTGAACTGATTCAAGCATTCTGAAGAGGAATTTGGAACTAGGCCCAAAGGATTGTACAACCATGCCTACTCTTTGACCCAGCAATACCACTACTACAGTAGTACCCCCAGGAGAGTTAAAAAAAAAGAAAAGAAAAACGATCTATGTGTACAAAAATATTTATAGTAGCTCTTTTTATGATGGCAGTGAATTGGAAATTGAGGGGATACCTATCAATTGGGGAATGCCTGAATAAGTTGTGGTATGTGATTATGATGTAATACTATTGTATTATTAAGAAATGATGAGCAGGATGCTCTCAGAAAAACCTGGGTGGGGCGGGGGGGAACTTGCATGAACTGATGAAAAGGGATGTGAGCAGAACCAGGAAAAGACTGTACGTAGTAACAGCAATATTTTATAATGATCAACTGTGAATGACAGCTATTCTCAGCAATGCAATGATCTGTGACAATTCTGAAGAACTTACAATGAAAATGCTATCCATTTCCAGAGAAAGAATTGATTAAGTCTGGATGCAGACCAAAACATTTTTTTTCTAATTTCTTTATTTTTCTTGTCTCTTTTCTTTTACAACATGACTATATGGAAATATGTTTTGCATGACTGCACATGTATAACCAATATCAAATTGCTTGCCTTCTCAATGGTGGGCAACAGGAAGGAGGGAGGAAGGGAATTTGGAATCAGAACATAAAAAATATTAAAAATTTTTATGTTATTGCAAAATAAAATTAAAAAACAGATTAATTTTATATCATTGATCTTTTAAATGAATCATCAAAGGATTATGTTTCACAAGGAAACTGAAAAACTTGAAGCATTTTCTGTCTTTTGCTTTCCTTTAAAGATAATGTTACTTGTGTTATTTAATTTTATTAATGGCTTACTATTCTAGTTCATTGTATTTTTTGCTATTTTACATTATTACCCTCAAATGCTTTGAAGTACTCTAAACTGAGCTATACTACCTCTTATGAAACAGATGATTATCTTTTTCTTTAGCTTCCAGCCCAGTCCAAGTATGAATCAGAATCTCACCCATTTTCCTCCCATCCCAACCAAAAAGATAATCCTTTGCCCTTTGCCCCTATCCAATTCCTCATCCTTTTTCTCTGTTAAGTAGATGTTTGCTTGTAACATTTCTATGTTCCTTTTTTTTCTTTCTGAGGAGGATAAAATAATTTTTTGACTATTCATTTTCCACTATCTAGGGTAGAAGAAACGTGTGATGAAAATGGTTAAAATTACTGTCTTACCTCTTAACGGTATTTTTGTTAATCTTGAGTTTGCATTCACATTGACCATTGTTGACTGTAAATCCACTGATACACTAAGAAATAACTATTAACGTTGAAGAATGATATCACTCTTTTTTTGAATGTAGTTCCCTTTCATAAGTCTCCTTTTATCTGCAACATTCATCTTTCACTTATAACATAACACCACCTCTATTTCCCTAGTCAAAACTTAGTTATTTATGTTTGTTCAGCCTATCTTCTTAGTGATTTTATGCATAATTAGTCAGAGCAGATCTGAAAAAAGTGTTCTCCCTTTTGCCAAATGCTATAAATCCCTCAGTCTATAATATAGTTCTTTCATTTTATACTTGAAAGGTCTCTAAATTATTTTTATTGGACAGAAATTACTCTTAAATAATTTGTTTTGATGAGGGAATATTTAAGTGACTAACAGTAGATTTAAGGAATAAATTAGGTGATAAAGTCAGCCATTAAATGTATATGAAAAAATTGGATTACAATGAAGACATATTGGATTGGAATGGATTTAAATTATTGGAAGTAAAGAAAAATGACATATTTATATCATTCCTGATCTCCAAAAAAGAAACTAATGCAAAGGAACTAAAGGTAGGGGAATGTACTGATTTTGATACAAAAGAACATTGAATATGTTAACTGTGCTGTCTAAGCTGGAGGGAAGAAAGGTGAAAATGAGGGACTTAGCAGAATAGTAAATTGGTTTAATCAAGATTTAAAAAATAACTGCAATATTGATGGTGTCTTACCACTAGAGATACAGGCTAAGTTTCAAGAAGCAGAAAATCAACGGCTGTTTCTGGCAAAGGGCCTGGATATTAAAAGAGATGGATAGAAAGGATTAAAATAAAACCACTATAATCTAATCCTGGATGACAGGAAGGTTAATGATATTTTAGAAAGTGATAGAAAAAGGGAAGTGGGGAGTTGAAGAGCATTTGGGAGTAGAAATAATTACTTCTCACAGGAAAAAAATCAGTGACAGATGGGATTGCCATGTTCTTCTAGAAAAATCCACATCTCTGTGGAGAACAGAGCAGATGACAGAATTTTGTTTCCCCAGAATTGATGCCTAGTGATTTTTTTCCCAACTTTTATTTCTTAGAAAAGAACAGCAAATGCTAGTAATTACTTCAGCAAAGATACAACAGCAATGAAGAAGTTTAAGAGAAAGGCAACTAAAATGGAGTAAAAGACTAAAACCATGATTACAGACTACAAATTAGAAGCTCTTTTGTCTGAAATGACAAAGCTTTTAAGGGTGATATGATTAACTTTTGTCAAAATAGTCAGAGTTTCTCAATCTCAGAATACTAGGAGCCATCCCTTGAAGCTTAAAGTATTTAAAATAAATAAAAAGCAGTTCTTCATGCAGACAGGTAATTAATATATTGGACTTTCTTAAATGGTCCAAGAAAGTCTTAGCTAAATTAATGTAGAGTAAGATATTAGTGAGTTACTAAAGGAAATGAGAGATGTTTTGAAATTAAAGTCATGGAAAAAAAAAGATACATTCTCACAAATTATCCTTTGGGACTATACTATATTCCTTAAACCTACTGGATAAAATAGAATTTCAATATAACCATGTACCAGATACCAGTCTAGAGGACCAATTTTGTCATCAATGAATCCCCCTAATGATATGATGTAAGTGGGTTGATAGAATCACAGAATCACAGTATAGGAAGGTATCTAATCTGATCTAACCCATATTCATGCAGAAAACTCCCCAGCAAAATATGTAATAAATGGTGTCCAATTGAAACCTTCAAATAATTAAGGAATTCTTTATTTCCTTTGGAAACTTACTTCACTTTGTCTATCTCATTGTTAAACAGTTTTTTCCAACAAAAATTGAGCTGAAATCTATTTGCAAATTTCACTTAATGATAATAATTCTATTATCAAGCATAATTCCTCTTCTAATAAATAACCCTAAAAATATTTTGCTATTAACTGTGTTCTTCTTAAAACTCCCTACCCCAAATTAAACAGTTGGTTCTTTTAAAAAATTTCTTTTACCCACTTTAATGAAAAGGTTTACTGTCCTTTTGTTTTCCCTTTTTTGGATTGGCTGGATGTGGTCACTATTCTTCACAAAATTGACTCCAAGAAGACAACACAACTCTCCATGAGTAGTCTGAGTAGGGTACAGTCTAGCATATATAGAACTATTTTTTTTCCTTTATTTTGGATCCTTGCTTCTTTTTAATGCATCTTAAAAGTGTGTAAAGAGCGGGACCAAGATGGTGGAGTAAAGGCAGGGACTTGCCTGAACTCTCCAAAAACCCTCTAAAAACCTTTAAAATGACTAAACAAATTCTAGAGTAGCATAATCCACAAAAAGACAGAGCAAAACAAATTCCCAGCCCAAGACAGCTTGAAAGGTCAGCAAGAAAGGTCTGTTGCACCCGGGGGAGAGAGGAGTGCAATCCAGTACAGGCCACACCAGTGGGCCCCAGCCCACAGAGGACAAAGACAATTTGGAAGATCAGCAGAAAGGGGTTCTCCCACCTGGGTAAGAGTAGAGCACAGTCCAGCACAGGCTGTGCCATCACAGACCTGGCCAAAGCTAACCAGAAGCAGCCCTTGGGAATGACTGAATCAGCAGCAGCAACTGGAGCTATCAGCCCACAGATGGTAAGAGGGTTGAACAACTGGACAAAAGGAGATTATAGGGGTCTTTTTGATAGCACTGAGGCAGGACTCTGTTGCTTTGTCCATACTCAGATATTACTTGCAGTCCTAGGTGGCATTTCTGGGATGAAGAAGAATACTGGCATAGTAGAGCTTGCAGCCACAGTGGAGGAGGGATATTCTTCATAGTTCCAGGGCAGAAAAGAGTTCTTGTGGGCACTCACAGATCAGAGCACAGTCCATGAGAGAAGTAAACACATCTCTCCTTAGATCATAGCACCTTGGAAGAAGTGAAAAATTATAGGTCCAGAGAAGTATCTCTGAAAACAAAACCCTCTGCACAAAACCCCTGAAGCTTAGGACAGTGCACCCACATCCTGGAAGAAGAGCTCTACTTTAATAAACAGTTAAAAGTCAAGTATTGGCTGGGAAAATGAGCAAATAATGGGAAACAAAAAACTCTGACTATACAGTTAATATGGTGACAAGGAAGAATAAAACACACACTCAGAAGAAGACGACAAAGTCAAAGTGCCTACATCCAAATCCTCCAAGAAAAATACGAATTTGTCTCAGGCAAGGGAAGAGCTCAAAAAACTGAAAATCATGTAAGAGAGGTAGAGGAAAAATGGTAAGAGAAATGAGAGAGATTCAAGACAATCATGAAAAAGGAGTCAACAGCTTGGTAAAGGAGGCAAAAAATACTGAAGAAAATAACACCTTAAAAATAGACTCAGTCAAATGTTAAAAGAGGTACAAAAACCCAGTGAGGAGAAGAATGCTTTAAAAAGTAGAATGGGCCAAATGGAGGAGGTACAAAAGCCCACTGAAGAAATAATTCCTTAAAAATTAGAATGAAGTAAATGGAGGCTAATGACTTTATGGGAAATCAAGAAATTATAAAACAAAACCAAAAGAATGGAAAAAAGAAGACAATGTGAAATATCTCATTGAAAAAAACAATTGACCTGGAAAATAGATCCAAGAGAGATAATTTAAAAATTATTAAACTACCTGAAAACCAGGATCAAAAAACAAAAAAAAGCCTAGCCATCATCTCTAAAGAAATTATCAAGGAAAACTTCCCTGATATTCTAGAACCAGAGGGTAAAATAGAAATTGAAAGAATCCACCAATTACCTCTTGAAAGAGATCCAAAAAGGGAAATCCCTAGGAAGATTGTAGCCAAATTCCAGAGTTCCCAGGTCAAAGGAGAAAATATTGCAAACAGCCAGAAAGAAACAGTTCAAGTGTTGTGGAAACACAATCTGGATAATACAAGATTTAGCAGTTTCTACACTAAGAGATCAGAGGGCTTTCTATATGTTTTCTAGAGGTCAAAGGAGATAGGATTAAAAGGAAAAATCCCCTTCCCAGCAAAGCTGAGTATAGTATTTCAGGGAGACAAATGGAATTTCAATGAAATAGAGGACTTCCAAGCATTCTTGTTGAACAGACCAAAGGAGAATAGAAAATGTCACTTTCAATTACAAGAATCAAGAGAAGGATTAAAAGGTAAACAGGAAAGGGGAACCATAAAGGACTTACTAAAGTTGAACTGTTTATATTCCTGCCTGGAAAGATGATAAGTGTGGGTGTGCATATGTATGCATGTATGTACATATGTATGTATGTGTGTATGTATGTATATATATATGTATATATGTGTGTATATATATATATATATATAAATATGTGTGTATATATTTGGACAAAGGGCAAAGGGTGAGCTGAATATGCAGGGATGATACCTATAAAATAAAATTAAGAGTTGAGAAAAATGTTCTGGGAGAAAGAGAAAGGGAGAGGTAGAATCTAATAAACCATCTCACACAAAAGAGGCAAGAAAGAGCTTTGGCAATGGAGAGGAAGAGTGGGGAGGAGAAAGGAAGTAAGTGAGCCTTAATCTCATTGGATTTAGCTTAAGGAGGCAATAACATGCACATTCAATTCTGTATGGAAATCTATTTTGCCCTACAAGAAAGAAGCAAGGAAGGGAATAAGAGAGGGGAGATAATAGAAGGGACAGCAGATTGGGGGAAGGGGAAATCAGAAGCAAACCATTTTGTGTTCCCCAGTTGATTGCTTCCCTTCTTATTTTAGTTGTATTGATTTTCTTCATATAAGAATATTTAATTTCATACAATCAAAATTGTCTATTTTTCCTTTTAAAACCACCTCTACTCTTTCTTTGGTTGTAATTTTGTTGCAGCTGAACTTCCTTCCTTTTTTTTTTTTTCTTTTTGTATCCTCGTTTTCCAGTATAACGCCTATAGAGCAGGATTTAATAAAATCTTGTGGATTGGTTGATTGATGGATAAATAACTATGATGTGAAATCATAGTGATTTCATAATTCTGTGTGATAACCTGTGAATCTTCTAAGATTAGCCATAGAGCTGACATTTTGACTCTCCAATTGGTTCCAATCTTTGTGTTTGAAACAACTCTATAGAGCTTCTGATAAAGATTATGAATTTGGGGTCTATAATATATGGCTCTTTTTCTGTGTGTACAATATCCTATCCAGAAACTATTTTTTAACTGAGAGGATTTTTTTCACAACCTCTACTTTCTACTCTGTCTTTATTCTTCCAATTTTCTTTTTTTTATCTTTTTCCCCATGCTTAATACACAGTCAATGTTTGTGAAGGTGACTTTTAGAGCTAAGAATTGTGTACACAGTATTTTTTTCTAATTCTGTTCTATAATATTCATAGAACTATCTTGTATAACCTTTCTAAAATTGTATTTACTTCTTTCTTGCTATTTTTAGTTGTCCTGTTTAGTTTTCTATGTTGCTGTTGAACCCTTTGCTTCTATTACATAATGTCTATTCATCTCTTTAAAAAACAGGAAAGTTTGAATTTCCTGTGTTTCGTAAGGAGTCCATTTTTTTCTGATATGCCTAGGTTGGCCTATGTAAGTTATTCTCAGTTTTACATCTATATCATTTGCACTCTGAAATATTTCATTCCATATTCACTGATTCTTCAAGGTTGTGAGTGCTAAATTATGTGTCATCTTGGCTGTGGCTCTGTGATACTTTCTCACTAACTGCTTGCAGCATTTTGTGTTATTTGTTTCCTTTGATCTGAAAGCTCTAGATTTTGTCTATAATATTCTTGGAAGTTTTATTTCGGGTTCTCCTTCAGGAGGTGAATAGTGGTTTCTAGTTGTTCTCTGGTTCTGTTTTACTCTTAATTAAATAATTAATTTTTAGTTTTCAACATTCATTTCCACAAGGTTTTCAGTTCCAAATTTTCTCCCCATCTCTATCCTCCTCCCCCCATCCCAAGATGGCATGCATTCTGATTATCCCTTCTATCACCCAAGTCCCCCTCTTGTCTCCTTCTGCCTTATTTTCTTGTAGAGCAAGACAGATTCCCATATACCAATGCCTGTATATCTTATTTGCTGGTTGCATGGAAAAACAATTTTTAACATTTGTTTTTAAAACCTTGACTTCCAAATTCTCTCTCTTTTCCCCTCCCCACCCACCCACCCTCATTAAGAAGGCAAGCAATTTGATATAGGTCATACATGTGTCATTATGCAAAACACTTCTATAATTGTCCTATTGTATAAGACTCTCTCCAATCTATCCTGTTCTCCCATTTATTCTATTTTCTCCTTTGACCCTCTCTGTTTTCAAAAGTGTTTGCTTTTGACCACCCCTTCCCCCAACTACCCTCTCTTCTATCACTCCCTTTAATCCCTTTCCCTCCTACTTTCCTGTAGGGGTAAGATACCCAATTGAGTGTGTATGTTATTCTCTCCTCAAGCCAAATCCAATGAGCATAAGGGTCACTCATTCCGTTTCAACTCCCCCCTCTTCTCTTCCATTATAACAGCTTTTGCTTGCCTCTTTGAGATAATTTACCTCATTCTATCTCTGCCTTTCTCCTTCTCCCAATATATTCCTCTCTCACCCCTTAATTTTATTTTATACATACCATCTCTTCATATTAAAATCATCCTGTGCCCTCTGTCTATGTATATGTATATATTTCCTTCAATTACCAGTATCACTAAAGCAAGATTCACAATATTGAAGGTGATCAGGAATATGGCTGTATAGTTTGGAATCCCAAATATAAGAGACTCTCCATATAGAAGGCAGAAGAATTAAAACATTTATTCAGACACCAGAGGATCAAATCCCAAAACCAATAATTCCAACTGACATAGCAACAATTTTATTGCAAAACCAGTTAGTCCACTTCAATGTCATAACAAGGAAGTTAAAACACATATCCCAGCAAGGAGCTAAGGCATCCTGTAACCTTCCCCTCTGCTGGGGCCTTCCCATAAATGCTCACTCACAAACCTTAGCTTTCTTCTTGCCTGAGTCCTCTCCCCACAAAGTTCTGAGAGCTTGCAGTTCTGAAAGCCCTTATAGTTCTAAGAGGCCTTGCAATTCTCTCTATCTCCATCTCTCCTTCTCTGTCTCTCTCTTAGCCCTTCCAATTCTCCAACTCTGAGCTCAATGGCTACCCGCAGGAGATATATGTATATACATATACATACACACACATATATACATATATATGTGTGTGTGTGTATATGTATATATGTACACACACACATACACACACACACATATATATATATACACACACACACACACACATATATATATATACATATATACATACACACACACACACACACACACACACACACACACACACTTCTTAGGGCCTGCAGGTTTCAGAGCTAATCAGCAAAAGGGGGTGGGCAGGGCTTAACATCTACTTAGCAAAAGAGTCTGGGCCTTCCTGCGAACAAGCCTTCCCTAATCAAACTTCCCTTAACTAGCTCCACCTGAGGCCTATTAAATGGGTATGAACATCTTTAATCACATTAACACCACACTACCCTAATACTGAGAAAGGTCTCATGATTTATAAATATCATCTTTCCATGTAGGAATGTAAACAGTTCAACTTTAGTAAGACCCTTATGATTTCTCTTTCTTGTTTACTTTTTCATGCTTCTGTTGATTCCTGTATTTGAAAATCAATTTTTCTATTCAGCTCTGTTCTGTTCAACAAGAATGCTTAGAAGTCCTCTACTTCATTGAAATTCCATTTTTTTCCCTAAAATATTATACTTAATTTTGATGAGCAGGCAATTCTTGGTTTTAATCCTAGCTACTCTGATCACTGGAATATCCTAGTACAACCCCTTTGATACCTTAATGTAGAAGCTGCTAAATCTTGTGTTGTCCTGATTGTGTTTCCACAATATTCAAATTGTTTCTTCCTGGCTGATTGCAATATTTTCCCCTTGTCCTAGGAACTCTGGAATTTTGTTACGATATTCCTAGGAGACTTCCTTTTGGCATCTTTTTCAAGTGTTCATCTGTGGATTCTTTTAATTTCTATCTTACCCTCTGGTTCGAGAATATTAGGACAGTTTTCCTTGCTAATTTCTTGAAAGATGATGTCTAAGCTCTTTTTTGATCATGGTTTTCAGATAATTCAATAATTTCTAAATTATCTCTCCTGGATCTATTTTCCATGTCTGTGTTTTTTCAATGAAATATTTCACATTGTCTTCTATTTTTCCATTCCTTCAGTTCTGTTTTATAATTTCTTGATTTCTCATAAAGTAATTAACTTCCATTTGCTCCATTCTGATTTTTAAAGAATATTTCTTCAGTGAGCTTTTGGACCTCCTTTTCCATTTGTCCAATTCTGCTTTTTATGGTATTCTTCTCCTCATTGGCTTTTTGGACCTCTTTTCCTATTTTGGTTAGTCTATTTTTAAGGTATTATTTTCTTCAATATTTTTAGGTTCTCCTTTAGCCAGCTTTTGACTTGTTTTTTCTGGATTTTCTTGCATCACTCTCATTTCTTTTTCCAATTTACCCTCTACTTCTCTTACTTGATCTTCCAAAACCATTTTGAGCTCTTTCATGGCCTGAGACCAATTCACATTTTTCCTGGAGTCTTTGGATGTAGGAACTTCGACTTTGTTGTCTACTGGTTGTATATTTTGATCTTCTTTGTCACCAAAGTAAGATGCTGTAGTCTGAGTTTTTTTACACTCTCTGCTCATTTTCCCAGCCAACTACTTGACTTTTGAGCTCTTTGTCAATGTATGACTCTGCTTCCAGAGTGGAGTGTGCTCTGTCCCAAGCTTCAGGGGTTTTGCACAGCTGTTTTCAAAGCCACTTCTAGGCACGTGTAAATTTTCAATTCTTCTGAGGTAGTATGATCAAAGAAGAGGTATTTACTCCTCTCTGGGGCTTTGCTCTGGTCTCTGAGTGACCTCAACACTCTTCTCTGCCCTGGAACTGCAAAGAAGATTCCCTCTCCACAGCCACCACAAGCTGTGCCACAAAAGTACTTCTCTTCACCCCACTACCACCACTCAGGACTGTGACCCAGATCCAACAGGACAAAGTAAGAGAATCCTGCCTCAGTGCTCCAGCTTCTGACACCACCTCTGCTGCCCCAGGGCTGGGGCTGGGCCCCTCTCTTCTCTCACCTGGGTCCAACAGAGTTTTCCCGCTGACCTTTTATGATATCTTTGGTTTTTATGGGTTGAGAAGTCTGGAAAATGCCACAGCTGCCAGTGGTTCAGTGCCCTAAGGCCTGCTCCAGGCCCATCTGTGCAAGTGAATGCCATGATGGGCTTTGCTCTGCTCACAGCCTGACATGATAAACCTTTCCCATCAACCCTCCAGGCTGCCTTGGGCTGGAGATCTGCCTCACACTGTCATTTTGTAGGTTCTGTAGCTCTAGAATTTGTTTAGAGTCATTTTTACAGGTATTTGGAGGGGTTTGGGGCAGGGGGCTCAAGCAAGTTCCTGCTTTTTCTCTGCCATCTTGGTTCCACCACCTTCACTTTCTGTACTCTGGTTCTAAAAGAGCTGGGTGCTTTGCTATTAGGATTTCTTTTTTTAAATAGCACTTTAATTTTTCCCCAAAGGCATGTCAAGACAATTTTAGCATTCATTTTTTTACATTATTTTGAGTTCCAAATTTTTCTCCATCCTTCTCTCCTCTCCCCTCTTCCAAAAATGGTAAGTAATTTGATATAGGTTATAATGTGCTGTCATGTAAAACATATTAGTCCCAGTTGTGAAGGAAGAAACAGATCAAAAGGAAAAATCATAAAAAAGAATAAAGCAAGTGCAAAAAGTATGCTTTGACCTGCATCAGAGCCCAACAGTTCTTTATCAGGAGGTGGATAGCCTTCCCTTCCTGAGTCTTTTGTACTTGTCTTGAATCGTTGTGCTGCTGAGAAGAGCAGAGTCGTTCATAGATGATCATCACAAAAGGTTGATAACACTATGTATCATGTTTTCCAGCTTCTGCTCATTTCATTTTGCATCTGTTCATACAAGTCTTTCCAATTTTTTTTCTGAAGTCTGCTTGTTCATCAATTCTTATTGTACAATAGTATTTCATTACATTTATATAACACAGCTTGTTCAGCTATTCCCCAATTTATGGTAATCCCTTTCATTTCCAATTCTTTGCCACCATAAAAAGGGCTGCTATAAATATTATTTTCACATATAGGTCCTTTTCCCTCCTTTATGATATTCTTGGGATATAGACCTAATAGTGCTATTGCTGGATCAAAGGGCATGCACAATTTTATAACCCTTTGGGCATAGTTTGAAATTGCTTTACAGAATGGTTGGATCAGTTCACAAATCCACCAACAGTGCATCAGTGTCCCAAATTTCCCTCATCCTCCCCAATATTTTTTCATATTCCTTTTTTTTATCATATTAGCCAATCTGATAAATGTGAGGTAGTACCTCAGATTTGTTTTTATTTAATTTCTCTAATCAATTCTGCTTTAGAGCACTTCTTCATATGTCTATAAATAGTTTCAGTTTCTTCACCTAAAAACTGACTGTTCACATCCTTTGACCATTGATCCATTAAAATGCCTTGTATTCTTAAAATTTGACTCAGTTCTCTATATATTTGAGAAATGAGGCCTTTCTGAGAAACATTGATTATTTCCATCTTTCTGCTTTCCTTCTAATCTTGGTTGCATTGATTTCGTTTGTGCACAAACTTTTAAATTTCACATTATCAAAAAATCTATTTTACATTTCAGAATGCTCTCTATCTCTTGTTTGGTCATGAATTCTTCCCTTCTCCATAGATTTGACAGGTAGACTATTGCTTGCTCTTCTAATTTGCTTACAATGTCACCCCTCTTATCTTAATCATATAGCCACTCTACTTCTTAGCCAATATGAGACAGTTTTGTTGATTACTGCTTTATAATATAGTTTGAGATCTGTTATTGCTAGACCTCCTTCCATTTCATTTTTTTCCATTAATTCCCTTTATATTGTGTACCTTTTGTTTTTCCAGATGAATTATATTGTTATTTTTCCTAGCTCTATAAAATGATTTTATGTCAGTTTCATTGGTATGGCACTGAATAAGTAAATTAAAAATACATAAATTAGGCAGAATTATCAGTTTTTTAAAATATTGGCTGGGCCAACCCATGAGCAATTGATATTTTTTCCATTTTTTTAGATTACTACTTTATTAAATGTGAGTTTATTTGTATGAAAAGGGATCTGTAATTCTGTTCCTATGGTTCTTGAGTTTTTCTTGGCAGGTGGACTGCCAAGTATTTTTTATTGTTCACAGGTATTTTAAATGGAATTTCTCTATCTCTTGTTTCTGGGCTTTGTTGGTCCTATATCTAATGGTGAACAAAGTGGGACTTTTCACTGTTTTTTTTTCTTTTCGAGTGCTTCTTGAACACTAAGGCAATCATGTGCCTTCAATTGAGTCCTGCCTTTGTTTCAATCAAGGGTCTTTGATTGAATCCAGAGTCATTGATGACCTGCTTAAGTCACAGGAAAGCCTAAGTCACATAAGTTTGAATCACATGGTTGTGATTCAACCCTCTGACCCTGAAGAAGTGTATATGCACTCTGAGGTTAGTATTTTGCTTTGGGGCTCACTCATTCGAAGAATGTTCCTATGATTTGGCCAGACAAGACTCTGGGTAGCCATTAAGGAACCCCCAACATGGAAAACCCAGATGTTGGTGCTTCTCTCTCTGGTTACTATGTATGTATTGCTATAGAAAGATGGTTAGAAGCCCTGTCTGCTGATTTGTATTATTTGCTCTGTTTACATAATTTCTGCTTGTAATTTCTGTATGTCTTTTCTCTGAAGTTCAGGGTGCTGACTTTTTCCCCTGAACTAAGTGAATGATATATGTATGTTTAATTAAAGTGAGATTGTAAACCCCTTAAAGTTGCTTTCCTTAGAAAAGCAGATCAAAGAACCTATGCTAGCAGCCCTCCTGTTGTTGCAATATAAAGAAAAGGTGATGATTCATGTGGGTTTATCTTATATCTTGAAACTTTGCTAAAATTTTAAATTGTTTAAAGTAGTTTTTAGTTGATCCTCTAGGGTTCTCTATGTATACTATCATATAATCTGTGAAGAGTGATGGTTTTATTTCATCATAACTTACTCATTAGGGAAAGGGGTCTATTGTTTTCTTTTTCTGTTTTAACTCTTCCTGGTTTAGGTATCAGCATCACACTTGATAGGATTCCTTCTTCACTTATTTTCGCAAATAGTTTACATTTTATTGGAATTAATTGTTCTTAAATGTTCGGTAGAATTCACTTGTGAACCTATCTGGCCCTGGAGATTTTTTCTTAGGCCACTCATTAATGACATTCTTTTTCCTGACCTATTTGTTAATCTAGGTAATTTATATTTTCATAAATATTCATCAATGTCATTCAGACTGTCAGATTTATTGGCATATAATTGGGTGAAATATTTCCTAATGATTGCTTAATTTCTTTTTCATTTGTGGTGATTTCACTCTTAATTTTAATACTGGATATTTAGTTTGCTTCTTACTATTTAAAAAGTCAAATTAACCAATGGCTTATTTATCTCACTGTTTTTTTTTCACGAAATCTGCTTCCAGTTTTATTTATTAACTTGACTTTTTTTTACTTCCAATTTTAGTAACCTCACTTTTATTTTCAGAATTTCCAATTTGGTATTCAATTGGGGATTTTTAATTTGTTATTTTTCTATTTTTGGTGCTTGTGCAATTCATTGATCTCTTTATTTTGTTACTATAAGAATGTACAGAAATTAATTTCCCCCTAAGTAGTGGTTTGGCTGCTTCCCATAAATTTTAGGATGCTGTCTCCCTATTGTCATTCTCTTTAATGAACTCATTTATTATTTCTTAAATTTTTACTTTGACCCACTTATTTTTTTTAGGATTGGATTATTTATATTTAAATTAATTTTTTGGCAGGGCAATTGGGGTTAAGTAACTTGCCCAAGGTCACACAGCTAGTACATGTGTCAAGTGTCTGAGGTCGGATTTGAACTCAGGTACTTCTGACTCCAGGGCTGGTGCTGTACTCACTGCACCACCTAGCTGCCCCCTCAAGTAGTTTTTTTTTTCACTTGATTCTCTAGGATTCTCTAAGAAAATCATCATACCATTTGCAAAGAGTGATAACTTAGTTTCTTCTTTGCCTATTCTAATTCCTTCAATTTCTTTTTCTTCCTTATTGCTAAAGCTGGCATTTCTAGCACCAAATTGAATAATAAGAATGATAATAGACATCCTTGTTTCACCCTTGATCTTATTGGGAATGCATCTAGCTTATTTCCATTACATCTAATGCTTGCTGATGGTTTTAGGTAGATCCTACTTATAATTTTAATATTTATTCATATGCTTTCTAGTGTTTTTAAAAAGAATGGGTGTTGTATTTTGTCAAAATCTTTTCCTACATCTATTGAGATAATCATATAGTTACTGCTGGTTTTGTTATTGATATGATCAATTATGCTGATAGTTTTCCCAATATTGAATCAGCCTTACATTCCTGGAATAAATCCTGCCTGCTCACAATGTATTATTCTCATGATAAGTTGCTGCAGTCTTTTTGCTAATATTTTATTTAAATTTTTTTCATCAATATTCATTAGGGAAGTTGGTCTATAATTTTCTTTCTCTGTTTTGACTCTTCCTGTTTAGGAATTAGTACCATATTTGTGTCATAGAAAGAATTTGATAGGACTACTTCCTCACCTATTTTCCTAAATAGTCTATAAGGTATGGGAATTAATTGTTCTTTAAATGTTTGATAAAATTCACATGTAAATCCACCTTGCGCTGGAGCTTTTTTCCTAGGGAGTTCATTGATGGCTTGCTCAATTTATTTTTCTGAGATGGCATTATTTAGGTATTTTACTACCCCTCTGTTAACCTGGGCAATTTATATTTCTGTAAATATTCATCCATTTCCTTAAAATTTTCCAACTTACGGGCATACCATTGGGCAAAATAATTCCTAAGTATTGTTTTAATTTCCTCTTCTTTGGAGGTGAATTTACCCTTTCATTTTTGATACTTGTAATTTGGTTTTCTTTCTTTTTTTTAATCAAATTGACCAAAGTTTTATCAATTTTATTGTTTTTTTCTCAAAACCAGCTCTTAGTTTTACTTACTAGTTTAATAGTTTTCTTGATTTCAATTTTATTTATCTCTCCTTTGGTTTTCCACATTTCTTATTTGGTATTTAATTGGGAATTTTCAATTTGTTTTTTTTCCTAGCTTTTTCAGTTGCAAGTCCAATTCATTGATTTCCTTTATTTTATTCATGTAAGCATTTTGAGATATAAAACTTTCCCTAAGAACTGCTTTTGCTGCATCCCATAAGTTTTTGTATGTTGTCTCATTATTGTCATTCTCTTGAGTGAAGTTATTAATTGTTTCTATGATTTGTTCTTTTACCCACTCATTCTTTAGGATTAGATAGTTTGTTTCCAATTAATTTTTAGTTTATCTTTCCATTATCCTTTATTATGAACAATTTTTATTGCATCATGATCTGAAAATGATGCATTGACAATTTCTGCCTTTCTGTACTGGATTGTGAGGTTTTTATACCCTAAGGGGTGCATAGTCAATTTTTGTGTATGTGCCATGTACTGCTGATAAAAACGTATATTATTTTCTATCATTGAGTTTTCTCCAGAGGGCTATCGTATCTACCTTTTCAAAATTCTATTCACCTCCTTAACTTCTTTCTTGTTTATTTTGCAGTTAGATTTATCAAATTCAGAGAGGGGGAGCTTGAGGTCCCCCACTAGTATAGTTTTGCTGTCTATTTCTTCCTGTAGCTCCCTTAACTTCTCCTCTAAGAATTTATATGCTATACTACTTGGTGAATGTATGTTAAGTAATGATACTACTTCATTGTCTATGGTGCCTCTTAGCAGGATATAGTTTCCTCCCTTATCTCTTTTAATTAGATCTATCTTTGCTTTAGCTTTGTCTGAGATTAGGATTGCTACTCCTGCTTTTATTTTACTTTAGCTAAATCTTAATATATTCTTCTCCAGCCTTTTACTTTTACCCCATCTGTATCCCCCTATTTCAAATGTGTTTCTTGTAAACAACATATTGTAGGATTATGTTTTTTAATGGAAGATTTTTTAAAAATTAAATATATACACATATATGTGTATAGAAATATGTGTGTGTGTCTTTAAATATCCATATCTGTCTTTCTATCTATTTGTCTATCTCTTCTTAAAGTGAAATTCTGCCATATCTCACCCCATTTGATTAAGTTCAGTGACTCCTTATTACATCCAGAATCAAATATAAAATACTCTGATTTTAATGGTCTTCACAACTCCACCCTGCACTTTGACTTTCCAGCCTTCTTACACATTTCATCCCCCTGTATAATTTGCAATCCAGTCACATTGGCCTCCATCTTACCCTTCATATAAGAAACTCCATTTATTGACTTTGGTCATTTTCCCTGATTTGATTATATTCCTGGAATAAATAGAATAATATTTTTCTCATCTCCATCTATTCTCTTACATGACTTCCTTCAAATCCCAGCTAAAATTTCACTTTTTTCAAGAAATCTTTCTCAGTCCCCCTTAGTATCAGTGTCTTGCTTCTGTGATTATCTTAAATTCATCCTGTATATAACTTGGTACACAGCCATTTACATGCTGCCTCCCATATTATATTTATACTGTTAAATTTAAACACTGAAGTAAGACTTTTGGAACTCAATCTACTGAGAGGTACCTTAGGTTAGTGGTTATTGTTGTTTTATGTTTGTTTGTTTGCTGCATCTCCAAGGCTTAAAGTAATATTTAGTTTGAATTGTTGACTATTCTTGACTTTTAAACATCTAGACCTGGTTGTCATAAAGACAACTTAAACTTAAAATATCCAGAACAGAACTTATAACTTTTCTTTCTTCTGAACTTTCTTATTACTGTCATGGGCACCACTATCTTCTGTCACCCTGGCTTATAATTTAGGGGTCAGCCTTGATTTCTGATTTACCTTCAAACTACTTATCCAATCTTTCAAATTCCTATAAGCTGTACCTTTCAAATATCCCTTGTATATAGTTCTTCATGTCCTCAAATATTGCATAACTTTAGTATAATCTGCCATAATCTCATGCCTCATCTAATGCAATAGCCTTCTGTTTAGTCTCCCTGCCCAAGCCTCTCCTTAATCCAATTCACCCTCATCTCAGCTGCCAAAGTGATCTTCCTCAAATAAAGGTCTAACCATGTCATCACCACTCTATACTCAATAAATGTCAGTGGCTTCCTCCAAAATTACCTCAGATTTACTCTGTATTCATTTTGTATTTACATAGTTGTTAGGTGTTGTTTCCACTATTAAGATGTAAGTGTCTTGAAGACAGGATTTTTCTGGCCTTTCTTTATAACCCTAATGCTTACTATAGTTTCTGGAATATCATAAGTGCTTAATGCATGCTTAACTGACTTAATTTGCTTGGCTCCAGATACACATCCCAGGACTAATGTTTAGAAATTAAAAGGACACAGGTTCAGCTTCTTCCTACATTACTGACATGCTTTTTAATCAGATGTTCCTTTTTTATTAGGGCAGTTATTGTAGTGGAGGCCTCAGGTCATTGATAGAAGGTTGCTTTCAGCACTCTGTGAATCTGTGAAATAACTACTTGCCGCTACAAAAACTTCACTCTCAGAATTAATGAATGAGATGTATATCCTATTGAGTTGTGAAACTTCAAGACAGTGAAAGTAATAAAAAATAGATCTAAAGAGGAATTATTTTGCATTTTAGAACATGATAAAAGACATAGTGAAGATTTTATCCAGTAGATTTTATTGCCAAACATAAAATTATAGAAGATGAATAGTTCATATATTAGAGATCTGAATGTTCCTTGCTTTCTAGCTTTCTTATTCAAAGGATTCTTAAATTTTATCCAAGTCAAGTGGTCCAAAATGGACTACTGTGCATTGATCCATTGGGAGTTGAGAACTTTAGAGAATTTTATAACATATTTAGTTTTCTAAGCCTCCATCACTTTAAAGCTATGCAATGAAAGCCACAGAAAACTTTAATATAACCTGATTTTTGCCTCACCTAATTACATGCCATAGAAAAATCAAGTCTAAAACATATATCCTATCTTGTTATATTTTTGTATATAGGTTAATTTTCCTATATATTAAAACAGACATGAATTATACTTCATACAGATCAGGGAGTGAATAATAGGATGTTAGCAATTATACTTGGAAAATTACTTTTAAAAGCTCAGAAAAAATAATTAAAAGATCGGTATTATATCACATCAAGATACAATAAAGTCCAGTGAAATCCTATAATATTATGAACAGTCAAATTTTATGTCTGAGAATGTTAAAGGATTGCATTTGAAATCTTTAAAAGTCATTTTTCTCACACATTTGTGATGGAGTTATTATTTATAGCTTGTGTTTATGGAGTTTAGGTTGCTAGTCACCATTAATTAGAGTCTTGATCAGTGCACAAAATACTAAATATTGACCTTGAAGCATTAACTATATTCAATCAATCAATAAGCCTTTATTTAGCAGCTGCTATGTGACAGGCACTGTGCTAAGCACTAGTGATACAAAAAGAGGCAAATAAAACCCAGTACTTTCTCTCAAGGAGCTTAAAATCTACTGAGGGACAAAACATGCAAACAAGTATATAGAAAGCAAGATATATACAGGATTAATAGGAGATAATTGGCAGAGGGAAGGCATTAGCATCAAGAGAGGTTAGGGAAATCTTTCTGTAAATTGCAGGATATTAGTTGTCATTTAAAGGAAGCCAGAGAAGTCAGCAGTCTTACTAGAGGAGGAAGGATATTTCCAGGCATAGGAGAGAATGAAAGAAAATGCCAAGAGACAATTTATTAATAATAGTTTTTTTAACAATCCACAATTATCTATTTGACTCATAGGCAGAACAAAATTTAATGGTCAAATAAGGGATGGAAAAGATCACAAAAGATAAAATGGATGATTTTGATTGCATATTTTTACATGAACAAATTCAATGCAGCTAACATTTAAAAGAGAAACATTAAACTGAGAGTATATGTTTGTAGCAAGTTTCTCTAATAAAGATTTCGCTTCCAATACATATCTATATCTATATATATATATATACACACACACACACATACATATATATATATATACATATATATATATATATATATATATATATATATGTTATATATATATAAGGAACTAACACAAATTTATATGAATCAGAGCCATTTTCTAATTGATAAAAGGTTAGAAGATATAAACAAAAGTTCTCAAGGGAAGAAACTTAGGCTATCCTTAGACTTATTTAAAGTTTATCCATAATTAATGACATTCAGAAAAATGCAAACAAAAGCAAATCTGAGATTCAACTCATACTCATAAAATTATCAGATGTGCCAAAATAGAAAATGACAAATATTTGTAAGCTCAAGGAGCATCACATATAGCAACAAGCTATTGGTGGAGCTGTGAATGGTTATAATAAATGCAGGAAGCAATTTGTTACTATATATACAAAAGGTTACTATACAATGCATGCCCTTTGACTTAGCTATGCCAATGCTAAGTATATACCACAAAGCAATAAAAGAAGTAGGAAAAGTTCTTTTTGTGATGACAAAATCAAAAAATAACATGATGTAATGAATGACAAAACAGATTTGGGTATATGAATGTGATAGAATATTGTCTTCTTGGAACATATATCAAAGATATTATAGAGAATCTTATAAGACTTTTTAAAAATAATTTGCTTTATTTTAACATTTGTTTATAAAATTTGAGTTCCAAATTTTTGAACTCCCTCTACTATCTCCCCTAACAACCACTAAGAAGGCAAGCAATGCATCAATTATATATTTGAAGTCATGCAAAATATATTCCCATAATTCCATATTTCAAAGAAGCAGTAAAAATAAAGTAATTGAAAAACTATATTTCAATCCGAATTTACAGTTCATCAGTTTTCTCTTTGGATATAGATATAGCATTTTACTTCATGAGTAATTTGGAGTTGTCTTGGATCATTGTAGTGATTAGAGTAGCTAAGTCTTTAGAGTTCATTATCTTTAAAATATTCTTATTACTGTGAACAATGTTCTTTTAGTTCTGCTCACTTCATTTCGCATCAGTTCATTTAAGTGTCCCCCAGTTTATTTTTCTGACACCATACTGCTTATCATTTATTAAAACAACAGTTTTCCATTGCAATAATTTATGACGGCTTGCTTAACCATTCCCCAATCGATGGCCATCCCCTCAATTTCCAATTTTCTGCGTCTGTGATGAACTAATGGAAAAAAAATACCAACAACCTGAGGGAATAATTTCTGGGTAATTAATAATCAATTTATTAATTAGATTAACTAATAATCAATAAATTGGTGGTCAGTGCTTTCTCTTAGTAACCAAAGATGAAACCATGGAGATAGTGAATGGTTTAAATATCTTTAGAAAATGGGGAACCCCACATGTGAAAATCACCCTGATTGGCGAGTAATTAATGAGGAGATAGGCTAATGGTTTTCAAGCTCTTCTTGCTGAGAACATGGCTTAATCATGAGATTCAGCAACCTTTAGCAATCTAGACAGGGAAATCCATCTCCATCCAGAGCAGTCTAGACAGTTTTCTCCTTCATGAGCTGCGCCACCTGAAATTCCAATGGAGGGGTGCAAGGACATGGCCTTATTAAGGCAGGGCAAGAATTCACCTAGATTAGATTATATTTACACTTCAAGCAGAAGTAAGGCCTCTTACTTGGGTGACATCCTGTACAAAATTGAGAAGCATGTACTCCAAGGATTAGGGCAATCTCCTCCACCAGCAATACCCTTCAGAGACTGGCTGACTGAGCTACAGGGGCTGGTTCCTTAATGAGGAAATGAAAAGACTGGATCCTGATTAACAAGTTATAAATGTAATAGAAAATTATAATTTCTCTCATCTAGTAGTGATATTGCTGGGTCAAAGAGTAGGAACAATTTTATAGCCCTTTGAGCAGATTATTCTCCAGACTGGTTAGACTGGTTCACAACTCCAACCATAGTGTATGTGTTGTTGTTGTTTAGTCATTTCTGTCATGTCTTATTCTACATAACCCCATTTTGGGTTTTCTTGGCAAAGATATTAAAGATGTTTGCCAGTTCCTTCTTCAGCTCATTTACAGATGAAGAAACTGAGGCAAACATTGTTAAGTGACTTGGCCAAGGTCACACAGCTAGTGAGTGTCTGAAGCCAGATTTGAACTCAGGTTACCTTGAACCCAGTCCTGACACTCTATCAACTATGTCACCTAGCTAGCCTTCATTCCCTCCAGCATTTGTCATTTTCCTTTTCTGTCATGACAGCCAAAATGATAGATGTGAGGTGGTATCTGAAAGATTTTGTTTTAATTTGCATTTCTCTAATCAGTGATGTAGAGCATTTTTTCATATGACTATTGACACCTTTGATTTTTTTCTTCTGTAAACTGCCTGTTCATATCCTTTAACTATTTATCAATTGGACAATGGCTCTTATTTGGATAAATTTGCCTGAGTTTCCTAGATATTTGAAAAATAATGTCCTTATCAGGGAAATACTTACACCTTTTTAAGTTTCCTGCTTTCCTTCTAATCCTGACTGCCCTGATTCTGTTTTTGCAAAAACTGTTTTGATTTAATGTAATCAAAATTATCAATTTTACCATGTGATCCATTCTGTCTTTTGTTTGGTAATAAAATCTTCCCATATCCATAGATCCAACAGGTACATTTTTCCATGCTACATTAATTTGCTTTTGATGTCACCCTTCAATTTAAATCATGTACCAATTTTGATCTTATCTTGATATACTGTGTGAGATATTCGTCTATGCCTAGTTTCTGCCAAACTGCTTTCCAGGTTTCCTAGCAATTTTTGTCAAAAGGTGAGTTCTCAGGTCCTCTCTGCCTTACTGTATTATACCATTTGTTGGGAATAAATGAGCTCTTCCCTTCGACGTTTCTAAGCAGAGAAACTTTAGGATTTCAACATCAAACAACAGATATTACAATCAGTTGAATTAGATTCAAAAGGCCTTTAGCTATGAAGGAAAGCCAAATTGAGTGGTCCAGGTCTATTACTTAAGTGGAAGAAAACAAAGAAGATATGAGACTAAGAAATTCTGAAAACACAATGTGATCCATGCACTTCATCAAAACATTTCCTGCAGAGTTCGACACTTTATTCAATCAAAATTGATTGAACTTTAACAAAAGGAAAATGTCCAAGTCATTTCTTCAAAAGAAATTAGAGGTCAATAGGGTATTTGAAACTTGACCACTCTAAATGAAAAAAAGATATAAGGGCAGCCAGGTGGCACAGTGAGCAGAGCACTCACCCTGGAGTCAGGAGAACTTCTATTCAAATCTGGCCTTCAACCCTTGACACACTTACTAGCTGTGTGATCTTGGGCAAGTCACTTAACCCCAATTGCCTTGCCCTCCCTCTTCAAAAAAGAAAGTATATGAATAATTACAGTACAAGAAACCAGTAATACCTATCTCTCTCAAAAACCTTATTAAAAGCTTCTTTTTCATGATCCTGGAACAAGATAAGTCTATTTTAAAAATCTTGTATTAGTTGACAATCAAAGAAGGAAGAAGAGAGACTGGGGCAAAAATATTCAAGAGAATAAAATGGAATAACCTTCCATGGAATAAAACACATGTTACTGCTTAAATGCTTTTTTTTTTCAAATGAAGTGGTTAAGTTAGAGGAAAATTATTCAAGCAAGATAAATAGAAGCAAAGTTATATGAGGAAGTTGGAGATACACTCCAATTTTTTCTGAATTTGAGTAAAGAGGAGAAAAATTAACTTCTTTGGTCTTTGACTTCTGTCTGGTAGAGTAAAATAACAATGCTTAAGGGAAAGATTCTTGGGTAGGGAAGTAGGACACATTCCTCATCCTAGGCACGTGTATTGTGTGGTGGGAGGAGAGAGATGTTAAAATGCATTCACAAAGAAAGGAGGGGGGAGTGAATGGGCCCTTTGTGGAAATGGATAATGTAGAACACCCTTTTAACAAGGGCTATACATTCCAAGATGGCATGCTACCCCACAAGTGGAAATGTATGATAACCTGGGAGATCAGGGTGAGAAAATGGGTGATATATACTTTTCTTTTCTTTGACAAATGATGGATATAAGAGCTTGCAGTAAGAACAGGATTTGTAACATCATACTACACAAATTCCCCAAACCAACAAATGAATAAATATGTACATTTACATAGATATATGTGTGTATATAAAATTCAGAGTTTTCACCAACCTAATCTTAGGAAATCAATTGGGCAAACCATGACTAAAATATCATGGAAAAACTTTTTGTCCAGATAGATTTGAAAATTATTTTCAACATATATTTATATAGCAATTAATATCTTTTACAAAAATCAATTTTCAATAACTGAGTAATAAATAATTCTACTAAATGGCATTTATGACAATTGTGGACCTGATGGCCAAACTAAGGGAGGGGAATGATTAATTGGAAATGATAAAAAGCAGAGAAAGTGAAATTTTGAAAAATCATTTAATGTTGTTGATTTAAAAATATTTTGTAAAAATGTAAGAAAGAGAAAATAGCAGTATAGTAGAGCCACAACTCATTCAATATATACCCACAGACCAAGAAAGAAAGAATGTGTCAATATTAGGAAAACCACATAATTTACGATCACCATAAAAGGCAGCATGGGTCAGTGGATAGAGAGTTAACCTTAAAATTAGGAGTACCTAGTTTCAAATACCATTGCTGACAGAAGCCAAATGCTCCTAGACAAACCTCTTATGCTCTCAGTATTTTCAGCAATTCTCTGACTATAAATTGCGGAAGACATTTTGAATTTATTTGGTGAAAGAAGTGACTAGGAAATTCTGGATTCATTCCATATCCTTAAACGTTATGCTGCATGATTATACCAAGAGGCAAAACAAAAGCCTTCTACAAAATACAGTATTATGTTATGCTGGCAAAATGCTAAATATCATAGATACATCATGGTCCTTCTTTAATATGATAAAATTACATATTTTAAAATTGAGCTATTTTGTGCAACAGTGAATTACTATCATATTTCCTATGAAGTACAAAGTTAAAGAAATCATATCATCTCTCATAATAACTATTTGACATGACATAATTTGAAATGTTCCTTGTAACAATAATTTAACAAAGAGAGAATTTAAAGGTATAAACACTAACAAAGATAAGTAAAAATTATCCCTATATTGAAATGATATTATGCTCTATTTATAATAGATTAAGAATAAGTGCAGAAATAAATGGAGTCCATTGATGGTTTTAGCAAAGCTGTCACATATTAAACAATCTTAAAAATAGCTTTTCTATTCAGTTTTAACAAAAGTAGCAGAGAAATATTTTAAGAGAAATGTCATTAAAAATAGCTACAGAATATCTATATTATATGGCAGTTAACCTATCAAGACAAAATCCTGACTACATAAATAAAACCACAAAAACTCTTTGCAGAAATAAAGGGAGAAAAATAAATGGAGAGGTATTCATTACATAAGGAATTGACACTGATAGGCCACATCAATATGATATAATTATCTATACTACCTCCATTGCTTTAGAAGTTTATATCTGTACTGATCATACTACCAAAAGTTTGCCTTTTGTGACTATAAAAATGATAAGATTCACTTTGTAGGCTGAAGAAATTTTAGAACCTCAATGAAAATAGTAAAAATTTAGAAATTATGGGACCTGGAATTTCAAATTTTATATCAAACTATGCTCTAAAGCAATGATCATTGAAAGGATTTGGTACTAGTTAAAAAGAGAGAAAGTCAATCAGTAGAACAAACTATATACACATGGACCAGAAGTATTTGAATATAGCAGTCCACCATACCTGCAAAAGGATACCAGATAAAATAAAATAGTCACATTATTTAAAAACATAGAGATTAGAATTGCAGAAAGTGACATTCACAATGTCAAATGTCACAGGTATAATCAAATAGCATAAAAGAAATTACAAAAAAAGACATATAAAATTTTGATTCATTAAAAGTGAAAAGATTTTGTAGAAACAAAATCAATTCCGCTAATAATGGCTGAATGATGAATAATCTTTGCAATGAATGTCTCTGAGTCTGGTAGCCAAAATTTGTTAGGAATTGAAGCATATATAGCAACAAAGACCATTTTCTAATAGATAAGCTGTCAAACAATATTGTCAATGAACATATGAAAGGTAGTTCTAATTAATTAAGAAAAAAATATGAATTAAAACAGCTTTCAAATGTTATCTGACAGCTCTCAACATGGAAAAGGTGATATGAAATCATAATAGTCAATACTGAAAATTAGTTAAAATAGTATAGTAATGTTTGAGGGAAGAAAAGCATATTAACATACTATTGTAGCTATTTAAAAAATTCTAGAAAATATTTCATAATATAAAATAAAAAGTTATTAATCTGTTTATACTTTTGATTTGATGATCTCTTCACTGGGAATATATTCCAAAGAAGTCAAAGAAAAAGGAAAAGGTCCCTCATATATCAAAATATTTGTACAGTACTTTATATTATAGTCAAAACTCAGAAACAAATTAATCCCTATAGATTTCAAAATAGTCCAAAAAGTTTTGGTATGTTAATATAATGGAAAATTATTACATATAAGTAACAAAAATATAAGTAATTCAGAGCAAATTGACTTAACTTTTATAAACTGAGGCACAATAAAATGAATAGAACTAGAATTAGATGACTATAATAATATAAAGAAAACACCTTTCAAAGGCAATTGATTCCTGGTTAACTGTCATAATAAATCTTGGTCCAAACGAATCTATAATGAAACACACATCTCTCCTCTCAATAAAGAGATAAGAGACCATAGATGTACAATGTGATATATGTTGTCAGATATAGTTTGCTACGTTGGTTGATTTTGCTTAAATATTTTTTTCTTTATTGCTAGGGAATATTCAGTGAGTGAATAGTTAAGGAGAAATTTCTGTGGAATAAAGACAGAAATAATTTAAAATAAACTTGACAAAAGTGAAATTATCAAGAGGGACGTAAAATTACTGGGTAAAATATATTTTAATTTAGTAAGCTCCCCCAAAATGCAACTCATTTTTGATTTATTCATAACTTTTCAGGACTATATTCTATAAAATAAAATATATATCTAGCAAAAAGGATATAGCCAACTGTAACAAACAGGGGTTTATGGTACTTACTTCTCCCTGGCTAAGAGATTGTACCAAGTTCATCTCTAGGGAAGAATTACTTCACAGTGGATTAGTCTTCCCACGCATACATTCTTTGCTTCGTCGTTATCATCCTTGCTTCTCTGGGGACAATGTAATTTTTGACCCTTGTCTCGGTTTTGCCTCAAGAGAGGTTAATAATAGAAATATGCATAAAGATTAATATGTACAGGACAAGTGATTTATTTCTGCTCAAAAAAGGAAGGATATCTGTAAGAGAACCATAGCATACATCACAGGAATATAGGGACAGAATTCAATAACTCACTTATTACTACCAGTCAGTTAAAATAACAAAATTCAAGGCTTGACACAGTGTCTGACACATAGTGGGGACTAAATAAATATTTGTTAACTGACTGATTTTTTTCTCATTAGCTATGTTAGATTTTCTGACCTGATTGTCACATCAGTCAGTGAGCTTTACCTTTATAGTGGTTGCTATCTGATCCTAACTCCCGCTTTGGCACCAGCTCTCTCCTTCTGCTGCTTGGGCTCTGTCTCTTGTTCAAGATTAAACTGTTCAGTGCAGACGGATGCTCCTGAAATCAAACTTTGCCTCCACAATATTACTGGTTTACTGCCTTAATTGTTGGTAGGAGACACCAGGCCTTAAGGAATTTCAACCTCTCACAAGGCCCTATAATAAAGGAAAGAAGAAACAAAAAAGGAGGCAGTCTTATTCTAGTAACCAATTTACAAAGGCAACACATGGCCTAATGGCTTCTGCCAAAGCACGTAATATCAGGTAATAGCCTTATCTCTCACCTGACCATTTGCACAACTCAGAGACACTTTGAAGCCTGAAAAGAAAAAAAAAAGAATTGAGGGACAGTTCAGCCATTTGACATGCCCATGGAATTCCAGCTCAATTGCCAATCAGGAGACTCAACTCAAAACTGAGTCATATATAGATGGAATCCAACCCACCAGAACTACGTGGTCCACCAGGATAGAGCAGAGAATATGCATACTATAAAGGTAGGGGATAAGTTCCATGATTTAAAAAAAAGCAGATTCTATCTGTGAATTTTGAGGGGAGGAGCAGGTTTGGAGGAGGAAGACGGAAAGGGTGTGTGTGTGTGTACACACATACATATACATATATGCACACATATGCAAATATGTATAGTTATGTATATATGTGTTACGTATATGTGTATCTGTACATATATGTGTGTGTCTCTGTGTGTGTACACACACATGCATCAATATGTATAGTATAGGCATAAAGTTAAAGGGATCATCATAGGTCATCTAGTCCAAAACTCTCTTTCTACATATTAGGAAAGGAAACTAAAATATAGAAAGATTTATTAATTTGCCCAAGGCCATACAGTTAATGACAGGGCCAGATAATTTAAACCTACATTCCCTGAATCCAAATGTGAAACTCCTTCCACTGTACCACAATGCCTCTATTCCCTCTACTGCCCAGGGAAAGAGATGCTTTCCACCCACTTTATTTTCTAAGCCTTTTAATTCCCTGGTTTAATGAAAAATGAATAGCTTTTATTAAACTAAGAAAGCTTTTTTGGTTAAAATCTCTATTAATCATTTCAGATAAATACGCAATGATGTATTACTGTGGCAGATATTTCTCCATGCTTGCTACTGTTAAATGAGATAGTGTGAACACGAATTACTAATATGTGGGAGGATGTAATAATGATGTTAAGGAAGGACAATATCACATCGTATTTTTTTTCATTTTTCTCATCATGGTTCTTTATTTCCATGAATTTGTATTGACATTTTGTTTCTTGTATCACCATAGTTATCCCAAGTACCTCTCTCTCTATTCCTCCCAAAGAGCCATCCTATTTGACAAATAGTATTTTTAGAGGACAAAAGGTCAACACAACTGATATATTGAAAAAGTCTTGAAAACATGCAATGCATCTGTGGACCTGCCACCTCCATGAAAGGGTAGGCCAGAAGGGTATTCTCTCTTCATTTGAATCCTGCTTGATCCTCACAATTTTTTTTACCTTTATTTTTGATTTTTGGCGTATAGTCATTCTTTTGATTTATATTGTTGCAGTCCTTATGTGCACTATTTTCTTGACTCTGTTTACTTCACTCTGAATCAGTTCATGTAGATGATTCCATGGTTCTCTATAGTCATTGCACACAATCTTTCTTTTCAGCACAGTAAGATTACATTTATATTCAAGTACCACAATTTGGTTATCCATTTTCCAATAATATATTTACTTTATCTCTAAGTCATACCTATCATGATGCCAAAAAAAGTGGAGTTTTAAATATTTTTGTAAAACAAAGTGATACTATAAAGTTTTGGTAATATTTTACCAAAAGGTATGGATGTAA